>NC_048299.1:224080813-224081174 GCF_013100865.1 Trachemys scripta elegans | reverse complement strand
CTTTGGAGGACAGGGTCATAATTCAAAATGATCTGGACAAATTGGAGAAATGGTCTGAGTTAAACAGGATGAAGTTTAACAAAGACAAATGCAAAGTGCTCCACTTAGGAAGGAAAAATCAATTTCACACATACAGAATGGGAAAAGACTGTCTAGGAAGGAGTACGGCAGAAAGGGATCTAGGGGTTATAGTGGACCACAAGCTAAATATGAGTCAACAGTGTGATGCTGTTGCAAAAAAAGCAAACATGATTCTGGGATGCATTAACAGGTGTGTTGTGAGCAAGACACGAGAAGTCATTCTTCCGCTCTACTCTGCTCTGGTTAGGCCTCAGCTGGAGTATTGTGTCCAGTTCTGGGC
>NC_048299.1:223948950-224075877 GCF_013100865.1 Trachemys scripta elegans | reverse complement strand
CGTCTGATGAAGTGGGCATTCACCCACGAAAGCTTATGCTCCAATACTTCTGTTAGTCTTAAAGGTACCACAGGACCCTCTGTTGCTTTTTACAGATTCAGACTAACACGGCTACCCCTCTGATACTTAGAGACTAACAAATTTATTTGAGCATAAGCTTTCGTGGGCTACAGCCCACTTCATCAGATGCATAGAAGGGAACATATAGTCATTACACATATTGAATCTATTTCCCCATGTTAAGTATCCTCACACCTTCTTGTCAACTGTCTAAAATGGGCCATCTTGATTATCACTACACAAGTTTTTTTTCTCCTGCTGATAATAGCTCATCTTAATTAATTAGCCTCTTAGAGTTGGGATGGCAACTTCCACTTTTTCATGTTCTCTGTATGTATATATGTCTTCTTACTACATGTTCCATTCTATGCATCTGATGAAATGAGCTGTAGCCCACAAAAGCTTATGCTCAAATAAATTTGTTAGTCTCTAAGGTGCCACAAGTACTCCTGTTCTTATTGTCATGGAAGAATCACCTCATGGGGAAATCTCCAATGGTATAGAGAGGCTGCTATGTAACACACTTTTCCCTGCAAGGAGCATAAAGGGGCCTACCCAGGAGCAGGGCCGGCTCCAGGCACCAGCTTACCGAGCAGGTGCTTGGGGTGGCCACTTCTGAGAGGGGCAGCAAGTCCAGCTGTTCGGCGGCAATTCGGCGGACGGTCCCTCACTCCTGCTTGGGTAGGCTACAGCAGCCAGGAATCCTTGCAATCCCTTGCTCCCATAACTGTTCCTTGGGGACATTGTCAATCAGCATAATTTAGAGCAGTCTACAAGCTTTTCTAACTCATGCCGGGGGGCTGAACTAGTGTATGGCTGACCCAGGATTTGGGAAACAAAGGTATAGAAGACAGTAATACTCTAACACTTCGTGAAATTTCTGAATCTTTATACAGTTGATAATACGTAGCTGAGCAAAAATACTGCAATGAATTGTGTTAAATTAGATGATACGCACACTTTAAAGGCCCTATTTCATGACCTGCTGGGGCTATCAAAAACTTTAGTGGACCAGTTCCAATATTTTTAGGACCAGTAACCTTTTCCAAGCACTGGCCTTGGGCTAAAATTAAATTAAGATTAAAAAAAAAAGAGTACTCCTACTGGGCAGTTATATAGAGTACTTATTTTAAACCTAATCTATTTCTGAAACTCTTTGTGCCAATAACTGAAAGATACAAAGTAATTCCATAGCAGACAATTTTTCTTAGGATTTTGTCAAGCAAAAGTGTTTAGTACAGGGAGAAAAGGAATGAAGCAATTGGTCATTTTATCACAGCTGAATCGTATATATTCCCTTCGAGACTCCCATAGTGTAAATATTTTTTCTTATGCATCTTTCAATCTTGCACCTCCCGTCTTGCATAACTAGTTGCGTGTAGTAGTTTTGTAAGAACCAAATCATTTCAAAGCTATCATTCTTTGTTGTCCAATTAGGAACAAATACTTTTAAGTAGGATTTTATTTTCATTTAGAATATCTCCTTAGGCTTTTGATTCATAACATGCTGTCCCTCAAACCATATCTAAAGAATTGTACTGGTATTGCTGTGTAAATATGTTTTGCAGGGGGCTCTGATTAGAGTTGGCACTAGACACAAAAAACAACAAAAAATTTTTCCTCCAGGAAATGTGAAAATGACATAAATGAAGTTAATGTCCTGTCTCTCCAGCAGAAAAGTTTCACGTGTGTATATTATGCAGTACTATTTCACTGAATCTGCCTGGTCTGTTCAAAGTAGTCAACATAACTCTACTCTCACATCAGGGGGGGGGGGGAGGGGAAATATCTGTCTTTGCAGACATTTGCTATACAGAGCACATCCCACATAGTCCAAACACAAACCATCATTTTCTATACTGTTCTTAGAGAGGGGGAAAAAAGAAAAAAGGTGTGTAGAGCTGGCATCAGCTAACAGAGCTATTCATTTTGCTCAGTAGCAGAGCACTCTCCAGGGAAGCCAAAGGCCTGGATTCTGCTCCTCATCCACCAGTCTCTTCTAGTCAGTTCATTTAATGTATTGCTGTTTGCTTAGAAGGGTATGCAAATGCCTTCAGTTGTGTTTACACAAGTTCAATTCAGCCCATTAAATCATAGTTTGAAAATTCCACTCGCCTGTTCCCCACTGGTAAATGGACAACTTGTCCTGGTAAGTGTAAGGTCCTACACCATCAATTTCTGCAAAATATAAGTTTTCTTGTTTGTTTGTTTGTTTAAAAAAAGACGTTTCTACCCCTTATGCTTACAGAGATAACCTTAAAAACAACAAGGAGCCCAGTGGCACCTTAAAGACTAATGGATTTATTTGGGCATAAGCTTTCGTGGGTAAAAAACCTCACTTCTTCAGATGCTGAGGTTTTTTATCCACGAAAGCTTATGCCCAAATAAATCCGTTAGCCTTTAAGGTGCCACCGGACTCCTTGTTGTTTTTGTGGATACAGACCAACATGGCTACCCCGAGAGATAACCTTGCAACATAAATCAATGGATTGCCAACTTCCTGAATTGGCAGACAGTTCCAGCATCTCTTTTGTTCATAGATTTTCAAATATGTAATGAACACCACTCTGTTTAGTTTCACTAATCTGAAGCTCTTGTGCAGCCGTGAAACTGACCAGAATCATATCAATTTCTGTGTATTGTTGCTTGGGGAATCTAAGGTCAACACTGGAACTATTCATAGGGGAGAGGAGCTCCCTGCCCCCCTAAAAGGCAGGGGATTCAGAGCATCCAGGAGGGCAAAGAAGTAAAAAACCAGATGTTTCTCTCTTCCAACAGCCAGACTAGGGAAAGGATTTTCATATTATCAGACATCCACTTTCCAGAGGTCAATATGAAAGATGGAGCTCTCTAGTAGAGTCCAGAGATCACACTCAGATAATCATCCCTGAACACCTCCCTCTTCTCAGCAACTAGGGGTACGTGCTGGGAATCTCACCATGGCATTGACTATGAGCCTATGATAGATCCACCATATATCTCCCACATCAACCCATGGCTGATAGATTTAGTTGTCTGGCTGGTATGCGTGGTAGTCTTTTGAATCCCTACATTAAATGCATTGTGTTATAGTAAGGGTGACTGCATAGAAAGTATTTAATAGAACATTTTGATTTGTTGTTAGTACAAAGGATCTGGAGCCAAAAATCAACCTCGGGACTGCTTTCTTTGATGGTGTAGCGGGGTGATCACCCCGCTCCTGCCTGAAGGAGATAAAGCAGCCCTGGAGAGGGCTGCAGTAGGGAAAGCTAGGCTGATTGGGAAAGCAGCCATAGTTGTGGTCAGCTTAATCAGGGCCCAGCTGGCCCTTATAAGAGGGCTGTGGGCCAGAAGCAGCAGAAAACACTTTCGCTAGCTTCCTTGAGAGAGAAGGACCTGGTTGCCTGGGAAGATGAGGAGGGTACCTAGGGTGGAGCAGTGCTGGGGAAGAGCAGAGAGAGCTGGGGAGCTCCAGCCTAGCAAAGCCCAGGCTGCAGAGGGGCAGCCTAGAGATAGGCAGAGGCAGCTGGTCCAACCCATCTTGCTGATGATGGGTGGTTTACAGACTGCAGTCTGCCCCAGGGAACGGGGGCTAGATGGTGACTGACAGTAGCCACTGAGGCAAGGTGGGGATAGAGGGTTGGGGGTTCCTCTGGGGGGGGGACCCAGACTGCGGGGGGACTGCAGAAGGCAGAACCCTGGGAGACGGGCACCATGGTCCGGGAGGGACACGGGGGCCAGTGGCAGGCAAGACACTGGCCTGTAGAGGGTTCCCTGGGCTGGAAGAGCTAATTCCCAGGACGACCAGCAGGAGGTGCCGCACCGGTGAGTCGTTGCCCCACTACAGATGGGTAGGTATTAGGTGCACTGCAGAGTCTGATACCTGTGCTCTTTTTCAGAAGGACAATACTGGAATGCTTCTTGAGAATTACTGAGTCTTTTGACTTGGCTATAAAAGCTGGTATTAAAATACTGTTTTCAGGAATTAATTGTCACTTTGCATCTTACATTCACAAAAATGAAACTGGATTGCTAGGTTGGATTATCCATCATTTCATAAAAACCTGACAGTATGAAGTACGCTAAAGTGCTTTCTTTGCACTCTCTAGGAGAAGCCCTGGCCACAGCAATTTTCCAGCAATGTATCAAGCAATTAATCTGTCACAATCAGCCATGTCACCATTGACATTTTCCCTTCTCTGGCAGGTCTTTAATCAAGTCGGGCATGACATAGCCACTGAGCCAGATCCAAAAGACAGTTTAGACTACACATGTTAGTCCTTTAAAGAAAAGGAAAACCACACCTAAATAATATCAGTTCACTCTGAGTTGTAACAACTACTGAATCCAGGTTTAACTATTTTACATTTGAAATCATTGTTCCATATGTTCTGCCTCTCCCCAGTACTTCCAGAAACTAGCGATAAATGTTTATTATTTAATTTACATTCAGGAGATTTTAGTCAGTCTCTGCACATAACCTTTAAGCAGTTCAGTCCTACAGTATCTGTCCTGTGTACCCAGTAGACCTGTCTGTCCAGTACTCTTTTAAATAACTATTTGATATTTAGAAAGAAGTGAGTGATAGCAAAGAGAATTAGTGCAATACAGTAAGTGAAGTTGGGAAATGTATTTCCCTTAATACAGTGCAGCCTTCCTAGTACTCCGAGGTTCATACCCCTTTGTAAAATATCCTTCTCTCTCATCTGTCTGGAAAGTTAAACTTTGGGTAATTTTCCCAAACCTCTGCCATCTCTTCTTCCCAATTTTTAGCACTGTCAAGCAGGAGAACCCCTGTATAAGATTACCCCTTTGCTATTCCAGCACACCACACTGAGCCAGTGGTGTCAACAGAAGCAGAGTGAAACTGAGCCAAGTTCATTTTTTTAAATAGTACTGGCACTAGTGGAACTATGGGCCAAACCTTAGAGTCAGACAGAACCCTTTGAAGTCACTGGGGGCTTTGCCTGAATAAGGATATCAGGACTTGGGTCGGCAGTACAAGGAATGCTCAGCAGGGATGTTGCCAAAATGAAAGGGTGGAAAGAGAAACAAGGAGATAGAGGCAAACTGAAAGGAACAGATGGTGACGGGAGAGAAGAGACAAAAGGAGGAAGAGTCATTCACAAAGGAAGAGGGGTCTGGTAAGAGATGGTGTAAAGAGCAGCTAGAGAAAGCCATTTGCACTGCACAACATCACCACTTATTATAGGTCCTATGGAACCCAGGCACTATCCACATATTCAACTGGCACCTTTTCTGTTAAATAACTATTTACCCAGATACAGATAAAGCAGTCCTGTAGCAGGGACAAGCCTGCCCCGTATTCTAGTGACAGTACATCACATTTGGAAACCTAAGTTAGTCCCTGACAATTGAGCTGGGCAGAAGTTGGGAGCATGCTCTGAAGGCAGCACTCATCCCCCGCCCCTCACTCTCTGGTGACCCATCTGAGACCAACTGAATACACTATTCTGGGAAACTCCAGAGACTACAGTTAGGCATCTGGGTTCACATCTACTTTGGAACCACAATGCCCCTCAGCAAAGGCCACTCTGATGCATAATCTTCCTGGATAATAAGGAAGCAGACATGATCCTGGAACGCCTGAGGAAAAAACAAGGCGAGGGGAGAAATGCAGAAGTAATAGAAAAAAAAACCCATAAGAACGGCCATACTGAGTCAGACCAGTGGTCCATCTAGCCCACTATCCTGCCTTACAACAGTGGCCAATGCCAGGTGCTTCAAAGGAAATGAACAGAACATGACAATTTTCAAGTGATCCACCCCTGACGTCCAGTCCCAACATCTGGCAGTCAGAGGTCCTCTCATGAATTAGGCCTTGTCTACACTACGAGAGTAGTTCGAATTTACTTGCATCGAATTTTTGGAATCGATATTGCAAAGTCGAACGTCTGTGTCCACACTAAGGACAGTAATTCGACTTTGTGAGTCCACACTAACGGTGAAAGCGTCGACATTCGAAGCAGTGCACTGTGGTCAGCTATCCCACAGTTCCCGCAGTCCCCTCTGCCCATTGGAATTCTGGGTGTAGCCGGCAATGCCTTCTGGGTAACAAAATGTGTCGAGGGTGCTTTTGGGTAACTGTCGTCATCCGTCCATCACTCCCGCCCTCCCTCCCTGAAAGCGCCGGCGGGAAATCAGTTCGCGCACTTTTCCAGTCATTGACAGCGCGGATGCCACAGCACTGCGAGCATGGAGCACGCTGCGACCATCGCTGCAGTTGTGGCCGCTCTCAACGCCTCGCAGCTTATCATACACCTTTCCCTGAGGCAGATGCAGAAAAGTCAGGCGAGGAGGCTACGGCACCGCGGTGATGTCCTGAAGTCTGAGAGTAGCACAGACCTCTCAGAAAGCAGGGGACCCAGCGCCGAGGACATCACGATGGCAATGGGTCATGTTGATGCCGTGGAACGGCGATTCTGGGCACGGGAAACAAGCACTGAGTGGTGGGACCGCATAGTGCTGCAGGTCTGGGATGAATCCCAGTGGCTGCGAAACTTTCGCATGCGGAAGGGAACTTTCCTGGAACTTTGTGAGTTGCTGTCCCCTGCCCTGAAGCGCAATGACACCCGGTTGCGAGCTGCACTGAGTGTACAGAAGCGAGTGGCCATAGCCCTCTGGAAGCTTGCAACGCCAGACAGCTACCGGTCAGTCGCGAACCAGTTCGGGGTGGGCAAATCTACCGTGGGGGTTGTTGTGATGCAAGTAGCCAAGGCAATCGTTGATGTACTGCTGCCAAAGGTAGTGACCCTGGGAAACGTGGAGGCGATCATAGATGGCTTCGCAGCGATGGGATTCCCAAACTGCGGTGGGGCCATAGATGGAACTCACATCCCTATTCTGGCACCGGACCACCAAGCCACCCAGTACATTAACCGAAAGGGCTATTTTTCCATGGTGCTGCAAGCACTGGTGGACCACAGGGGACGTTTTACCAACATCTACGTGGGATGGCCGGGCAAGGTTCATGACGCTCGTGTTTTCAGGAACTCTGGTCTGTTTAGACGGCTGCAACAAGGTATTTACTTCCCGGACCACAAAATAACTGTTGGGGATGTGGAGATGCCTATAGTCATCCTCGGGGACCCAGCCTACCCGCTAATGCCCTGGCTCATGAAGCCCTATACTGGCGCCCTGGACACTGAAAAAGAACTCTTCAACTACCGGCTGAGCAAGTGCAGAATGGTGGTGGAGTGTGCTTTTGGCCGTCTCAAGGGGAGATGGAGAAGCTTACTGACTCGCTGTGATCTCAGCGAAACCAATATCCCCATTGTTATAGCAGCTTGCTGTGTGCTCCACAATCTCTGTGAGAGCAAGGGGGAGACCTTTATGGCGGGGTGGGAGGTTGATGAAAATAGCCTGGCTGCTGATTACGCTCAGCCAGACAGCCGGGCGATTAGAAGAGACCTGCGGGAAGCGCTGTGCATCCGGGAGGCTTTGAAAGCAAAGTTCCTGAGTGAGCAGGGTAACCTGTGACTTTTAAGTTTGTGTACAGAGAAGCTGAACCTGCCCCCGTTTCTTTACCCAGTTAATGTTGACTATCCTACCCAGTTACATACCCCCTTCACCCCCTTCCAACACACGTTTCGAAATAAAAATAGTTCTACTTTGTTAATGCACACCGTTTTTTTTAATACTGTTTTCGCGGGAATTTTTTAAAACTGGGACGCAGACTGTGGTGCGGAGCGGGTGTAGTGTAGTGACGCGAATGAAGCTTCTAAACTCAAGGATTGACGGGCTCCGCTGCGGTGGGATGGTTGTTTCAACGGAGCCTGTCACCCCTCCTGATCGGGACTGTGTGTATGGGGGGGCTATGTGACTTTGTGGCAGGGGGAGGACGATTACAGATCCCCTGCTGCATGGCTCTGTGATCCTGCATAAGGACTGCCGCTTAAGATCTGTAACTGCCCTCCCCCGCCACAAAGTCACAGAGCAACCCACCCCCCACCACATAACATGAAAACAACCTCCCAGACTAACCAGGGTAACTAGTCACTGCATCACTGCACTGTGTATGTGCCCTGCTGCTGTGCCTGCCCCCGCCTATGTACCCTGCCAAAGGTGACTGTCCTGTCCAATTACCAACCCCCTTTCCCCTCCTCCTCCAAAAGAACATGATTGAAACAGTAGTTAACATGAACGTATTTTTTATTATCAACTACACATGGAACTGGGAGGTGAAACTTGGACGGGGGCTTGTGTCAGGCGGGAAGGAAAGAACTTTTCAAGTTTTGGGGAATGAGAGCCTTCTGCTACTAGAGCTCTCTGCAGGGGTGGAGTGAGAGTTAGCAGGGACTCTGCCGCCTCTCCTTCTTTGCACTTTGGGTGAGGTGGGTATGGGACTTGGTGGCGGGGGAGGGCGGTTAGAGATGGACTGCAGCGGGGCTCTGTCCTCCTGCCTCCGTTCCTGCAGAACATCCACAAGGCGCCGGAGCGTGTCTGTTTGCTCCCTCAGTAGTCCAAGCAGCGTTTGAGTCGCCTGCTGGTCTTCCTGCCGCCACCTCTCCTCCCGATCCATGTTTGCTTGCTGCATTTGGGTCAATTTCTCCCGCCACTGGGTCTGCTGTGCTGCCTGGGCTTGGGAACAGGCCATAAGTTCAGAGAACATGTCCTCCCGTGTCCTCTTCTTCCTATGCCTAATCTTCGCTAGCCTCTGGGAGTGTGATGCCAGGCTAGGTTGTGAGACAGTCGCAGATGTGGCTGTGGGAATGGGAAAAAGGGAGTGAATTCCTCAGAAAGATAAATGTAGTTGTGAACCAAGAACATAGTCTTTCTCTGTGAACAAGACCATGCACAGCACCTATCACATGCGCACTCAGCACAAGGTCGAATTCTCGGCCTTCGCATTCAGTGCCTGGGGTCTTCCACAGCACATTTGAGAAGCGGGGCAGCACAACGGAATTTCTGTTGCAGGCAGACATGGTAAGCCGTAGACTTGTGGCAGTTTAAAACTTTTATATTACCACTGGCCTCATTTCACATTTAAAGCAATGTCAGTACCTGCTGCCAGCAATCCGGCAAGCGGGAACTCTGCCCCTGTCCCACCCCCTCGCGGCTGTCCCCAGGAACGATCCCTTTCGGCAGCCCCTCTCCCGCCTCCACCGCGTGGCTGCAAACCAGCGGTTACAGTTCTGTAAAGGAACGAGCAAGCAGTCCCAACACTAACATTCCCCTACCTAATTCAAAGCAGGTCACCATGGGCGACATCACCCTGATGAGGATCTCTGACAGCGAGAGAGAGAGAATGCTCCGGGAAAGCCTCCAAAGACCAGGGCCGTATGCCGCCCTGCTGTGCAGAGCAATGATTCCCGAGTACTTGATAGTCTCGTGGCGCGGCAACGTGTCGTACTTCGGAGGACCCAATAAGGCCGCTCTCCCCAGGAACCTCATGCAACGGCTTTCCAATTACCTCCAGGAGAGCTTCATCGAGATGTCCCGGGAGGATTACTGCTCTATCCCTGCACATATAGACCGCATTTTACTCTAGCTGCAGTAGCAGGGACTAAACAGTAGAGCGGCTTGGGCAGGACAATCACGGAAAACCGGACATTGCTAGATTTTTTTTCAAAACTTGCACTGCCCATGACTGAACCGTTAAGTGCCTAGGGCAAACTAATCATGAACAACCCATTCTTTTAATTGTTAATATTCCTGTTCTGTTAAAAATAAATGTTTAGATGTTTACAACACTTACTGGATGATCCTTCACCAGATTCTGTGTCCGGGGTAACGGCTGGGGAGGGTTGGTAGGGGATCTCTGTAAGGGTGATGAAGAGATCCTGGCTGTCGGGGAAATCAGCGTTGTGAGCGCTGCCGACTGCCTCGTCCTCCTTATCTCCTTCCTCATCTTCCCCGTCCGCTAACATGTCCGAGGAACCGGCCGTGGACAATATCCCATCCTCAGAGTCCACGGTCAGTGGTGGGGTAGTGGTGGCGGCCGCACCGAGGATGGAATGCAGTGCCTCATAGAAACGGGATGTCTGGGGATGGGATCCGGAGCGTCCGTTTGCCTCTTTGGTCTTCTGGTAGCCTTGTCTCAGCTCCTTGATTTTCACGCGGCACTGCGTTACATCCCGGCTGTATCCTCTCTCTGACATGTCTTTAGAGATCTTCTCATAGATCTTTGCATTCCGTTTCTTGGAGCGCAGCTCAGAAAGCACGGACTCATCGCCCCACACAGCGATGAGATCCAATACTTCCCGATCAGTCCATGCTGGGGCCCTCTTTCTATTCACAGACTGCACGGCCATCACTGCTGGAGAGCTCTGCATCGTTGCCAGTGCTGCTGTGATCGCCACGATGTCCAGACAGGAAATGAGATTCAAACTGGCCAGACAGGAAAAGGAATTCAAATTCAAATTTTCCCGGGGCTTTTCCTGTGTGGCTGGTCAGAGCATCCGAGCTCGTACTGCTGTCCAGAGCGTCAACAGAGTGGTGCACTGTGGGATAGCTCCCGGAGCTATTAGCGTCGATTTCCATCCACACCTAGCCTAATTCGACATGGCCATGTCGAATTTAGCACTACTCCCCTCGTCGGGGAGGAGTACAGAAGTCGAATTAAAGAGACCTCTATGTCGAACTAAATAGCATCGCAGTGTGGACGGGTGCAGGGTTAATTCGATGTAATGGCGCTAACTTCGACATAAACGCCTAGTGTAGACCAGGCCTTAGTAACTGGTTATAAGACAGGAAACAAAGAGTAGGAATAAATTATCAGTTTTCAGAATGGAGATGGGTAAATAGTGGTGTCCCCCAGAGATCTGCACTAGGACTAGTACTGTTCAATATATTCATAAATGATCTAGAAAAAGACGAAAACAGTGAAGTGCCAAAGTTTGCAGATGATTCAAAATTACTCAAGATAGTTAAGTCCAAAGCAGATTTCAAAAAGTTACAAAGGGATTTCACAAAACTGCACAACTGGACAACAAAATGGCAAATGAAATTCAGTGTTGATAAGCAAAAAGTAATCAATGCGGGGTGAAAGTAACTCCGAAGAATTACCGGTACAGGGCTGGCTCTGGCCCCCGGAATGGGCGGGGCCTCCGGCAGAAGAGGCGGAGCTGGGGGGGGTCAGGGTCCCACAGCCAGCCCATCCGCGCTGCCTGGCCTGCGCCACCCAGGCTCCAGCGGCGATTTAAAGGGCCTGGGGCTCCAGCTGCTGCCACAGCCCTTTTAAATCGCCGTCCCCGGGGCAGCTGCTCCTTTTGCCCTCCCACCCCATCGGCGGCTGGGGGGGCAAAAGGGGCAATGGCGGCAGCGCTTTAAGCAGGGTCCTTTGCCATGGCAGCGCTTTAACATTGCTGCCCCTTTCCCCCCGTCGGAGGCCCTGCCGGTACGGACCCTATCGGTAGGGCCACTGATGGGGGAAGCAAAAGGGACGGGGACGTTAAAGCTTGTAGGCCGGTATGGGCTTCTTATCGGTACACTGTACTGGCCTGTACCGGCTCACTTTCACCCCTGCCTATGGGGTGTCTCTGTCCAAACCATGTTCTAATCTGGACCTGTCAGCTTTCCCGCACGTCTTAGTTTAAAAACTCCTCTCTGATCTTTTTAATTTTACATGCCAGCAATCTGGTTCCGTTTTGGTTTAGGTGGAGCCCACCCTTCCGTTCCCAATAGTTTCCCCAAGCCCCTCCTCTCTACACCGTCATCTTATCCATGCATTGAGACCCTGCAGTTCTGCCTGTCTAACTGGCCCTGCATGTGACACTGGAAGCATTTCAGAGAATGCTACCATAGAGGTCCTGGACTTTAGTCTCTTATCTAGCAGCCTAAATTTGGCCTCCATGACCTCTCTCCTATCTTTCCCTATGTCATTGGTACACGTACCATGTACCATGACCACTGGCTCATCCCCAGCACTGCACATAAGCCTGTCTAGATGTCTTGTCTGAGGGCCATGAGCTCCTTGCACCGAATGTACACATATGCTACCTGTCCACAAGGCAGGTAATCACACATGCTGCATTCAGTGAAATAAACTCAATAGCCCCCAGTCTATTACTGGACTTCTGCCTGCATTCTTTTTACTCCAGCTTTTTGTTTTGTTTTTTTGGGGCAGTGGGAGGGATATTTATTGACCTTAGTTTAGAGAATGTTGGGTGTAATCTGGCTCTCACACTCCCTCGCTAAACTCCGTCGCAAAACTTCCCTCTTCACTAGCTCTTCCAGTTGCTTAGGAGCTGGCTTTTTAAACTCCTGTTGTACCAGAATAGCCCTGCTCCCTGATTAAGGGTTAGTGCAGGGGTGGGCAAACTATGGTCCAGGACCGCATCCGGGGAGTGGGATCCTGGGCTTGCCCTGCTCCAGTGCTTGAGCCGGGGAGTGGGGTCGGGGGCTTGCCCCACTCCTTGTGGCTCCTGGAAGCACTGGCATGTCCCTGCTCCAGCTCCTATGCGTAGGGGCAGCCAGGAGGCTCCACATGCTGTCCCCGCCCTAAGCGCCGCCCCTGCAGCTCCCATAGGCCAGGAACTGCAGCCAATGGGAGCTGCAGGGGCGGTGCCTGTGGACGGGGCAGTGCGCAGAGCCCCTGGCCGTGCCGCCGCATAGGAGTTGGATGGGGGACATACTGCTGCGTCTGGGAGCTGCTTGAGGTAAGCGCTGCCCCGAGCCTGCACCCCGACCTCCTCCCATGCCCCAACCCCCAGCCCCAGCCCTGATCCCCCTCCTGCCCTCCAAACCCCCTCAGTCCCAGTCCAGAGTACCCTCCTGCAGCCCCAACCCCTCATCCCCAGCCCCACTCTGGAGTCCGCATCCCCAGCCGGAGGACTCCCCCCTCTCTCCCACATTCCAACCCCCTACCCCAGCCCGGAGCCCCCTCCTGCACTCTGAACTCCTCATTTCTGGCCCCACCCCAGAGCCCACACCCACAGCAGGGGCCCTCACCCCCACCCACACCCCAACCCCCAATTTTGTGAGCATTCATGGCCTGCCATACCATTTCCACACCAAGATGCGGCCCTCGAGCCAAAAAGTTTGCCCACTCCTGGGTTAGTGGATCATGAAGGGATTAGGGCTCAAAGTCTCATTAAGAAGCTCTCAGCCTTGCTCAGCAGACTGCTAGGCTCATCACACACTTCCCGCCAAACAGACCACACCATATATTACAGCAAAGGCATGTATGATTCAAAGAATAGCCCCATTCTCCTCACCCCTCTCATCTCAGTCTCAGTCTCCTCACACAGTAAGTCCTAGTCTCACTTTTGTAGACTCTCCCTCCTGCCTCCTTGCACCAACTCCTATTCCCAGTTTCTCTTGCCCCTTTTCCCCTGCCACTCCTTTTCCCCAAGAATTCACCCCTGCTGGACCAGCTCTTGTCCCCTCTGCATCTTAATCAGGCTGCTTCCTCCATGTGTCTGGGCGGAACAGGATTGTTAGTGAGAGCACAGAAGAGACAGTCTCCCTGCTCTCAATTCAGGTACGCAGATCCAGACCCAGCCTGGTCTGCAGTAGCCAAGGGCAACAACTGCAAGAAAAGTCATGCTCAGTCCCAACCTGGAGCATGCTCAGTGCAGGTGGAATCTTCAGGCAATTAAGCTGCTAAAATCTAAGAAGTCGGTACTGAGCATGTGTGAACTGCAATCTTTCAACTGGGCCACATTTAAGCAGATTTTTATGGGGCTGGCACAAGGCACATTTGTAACACAAAGGCCAAATATCAAGTCCCTGCTGTGCAGAATGGGGGCTCTAGAGCTTTGCAAAGAAAAGGCTGACAGAATTTTTTTAACACTAGCAAAACAGTGTGTTATTCCCCATCCTCATTCTCAGAAATGTCTGTACCATTTTGGCTAAAGTTTTCCAGAAAAATTCAGCCTGAAGCAGACCCATATCATGGAAAATTTCAGCCCATATGGTTTAAGTTTGGCAAAGATATAAGCAACTGAAAACAGGGTCTTATAATGAGAAGTGTTGAGAAACCTTAATAATAGATGCTGCCATCCCCACCTATAATCAGCTTACTTCTTGGACTTGGGAAGTGCACAGTTAAGTAGGGTCAGGTTTGAAAGCAGATTTCTGATGCACCTGTTATTTTAATAGTATTTAGAAAGAGACAAAATGAATATGGACTGTAAATGATAGATTTATTTCTGCGTCCTGTTCTTGAAACAAGTCCTTAAAACTTCAATTCAATGTTCTCTTACCAACAGTGATAAAGTAATACGGCTTGTTCCGGAGAGCGAGAGAGAAGCACAAGCACTGAATGCCATATTTCACCAGCTTACGGTGAGTTCGCGCTTTGTGGTTTCAATACAAGTGCTCTTCTTGAGGGCTGCCTTTAATGGGTTAATTCACGTGCCTTTCACCCGGGGTGACTGTTTCAAATCCTGGGTTACATTCAACTGAAAATACGTGTGGAGAAAGGAGAGGAAGCACAAGAAAGAGTGGAGGCCTCAGCCTAAAATAGAGTGGCAAGAATCCCCATTTCAGCCAAGCTCAAACTCTTTACAACTATTACAAATAAAAGATTCCCCCACCTTAAAAATAAAAAAAAAGGAAAATAAAAGCAGGGAAATCAAAGTTTTCACCTATTTGTACCTAGTGCCATTGCATCAGCTTATCACAAGAGCACTGTCCAGAATGCTGCCTCTCCGGCAGAGCTTAACAATGGGTAGGGACTGCTCTGCCAGCAGCAATGACCATGGTCACAGAGAAGGATGAAGGTATGCACAGAACCTTCCTCCTATCCCCATACTCACAGCCCTCTGTGACACAAGATAATGTGGGAAGAGGACCACCATGCACATGCACTGAACTCTGGCATTATAGGTACCTGGAGGTGGATTCTTTTGAATAGTCTAAGACGGTAAGCTTTTCAGGGCACGGAAAAGACTGTTTATGTTTCTACAGTAGCTACCAGTCAGACAATGGGGCTTTGGTCCTAATTAGCAATTTTGGATGTTACTGTAATACAAATAAATAATAACTTTAATAGCCAGTGGCAATAAATAGATAAGTAAAGCAAACGCCAACCTCCACAACTCCCTTGGACTTCTGGGGTTTCTGGTTGCATTTTTATTTTGTTCTCCTCTGTGTTTTTCTCTATTCTACTACAGCAATCCCCACAAAGCACCTCTCCCAACTCTCTCATTACATGCTCCCTTAGGCTCACAGAAAGTGATTTCTTCTCCCATCTCCATCAAAGTGGGAGCAGTAGAAACTTGAATAACCACATGTTGTAACTCTTACAACAGGGTAATACAATTTTGGCAAGGTGCGCTGGAATCTGACGGGTTAATTAGAAAGTGATTGATTAGGACGATGTAATAAACTAAAAAGGTTGAAAGGAAGATTTTGTTTAATAAAAATGAAAATGTACCTGCATACAGTAATATTCACCTGCAGGGTCAAATCCTGGTCCCTGTACCCAGCTTGTGGAAACAAGCTAAGCTTGGCTGCTTTCAAAGTCTCAGGGCTGCAGTTCCCTCTGCAGCTACCTCACTTCCCATCTATATGAGGGGCAAACTAGGGATGTCAGTGGGTTTACATAGTCCTGGATATACCAGTTACTAATCCAGTTTTGTCTTTTTCCAAACCCCTCCACAATTGATAGCCAATTTTCATAAGTGCACAAATCCAGCAGAAGTCAGTTGGCGCTGCAGGTAGTCAGCCCCTCTGAAAATCAGACCATGGTCTTCCTTCTTGGTCTTCCCACCCCAACTTATCATTCAGAGAGAGACGGAGAGAGAGCATGCACGAGTTCTCAGAGCAGGAACAAATCCTACCCTAGAAAGAAAGAACTTTCATTCTTGAGCACTGCATCTAAACATGACCAGATTGTTAATAGCACACTGAGAAAGTGAAAATAGAAACCAATGTACGAACAAACATTCATGTACAATAGAAGAAAAAACAAGACACTGACATATTTCTGTTTCTACAAATCCATCAACACGTGACAGACACAGAAAAGAAAACCTGTAGGCTATAGCAGTAATGTACAAATTACTTTAATTATGTATTCTCTTATATTGGCCTTCAGAGAGTCTCAGATTACTACATTTTAAACACAAGAACTCAGAAGTGTTTTAAGAGGCATTTACTTTGAATATTTTTTGGTTTGGGTTGTAAATTTATATCACCTGAGTATCATGTTACTCACATCCTCTGTGCCTCGAGGGGGACAAAAAGTGGAACCAGTATAATAAAACTCAGAATCATTTCCAGATTTAACACACTTTTAATTAAATAACTACAAACACCAATAACTTTACATTTTTGCCCAGCACTATTTCAGTATTTGATACAATAACCTGGTTTACTGAGGTATATTAGTGCCAGATTTTTTTAAGGTATTTAAGCATCTAACGCTTATTGAAATCAAAGGGAGTTAGGCACTATCACAGGATGACTGGTCCCTTTAAGAGGGAGCAGAGTCCAGTGCACCTGAACTGATAACCTGTCGCCCAATTGGGCTGAAGGGATGGGATCTGGGCCTTATAAAAGGAGGAAACAACTACTAGGGAAATATCTGCACAGAGTAAGAAGGTGTCTTCAGCAGGAAAAGATCATTGGGGAAGGCCTGTGATGAAGGCTAAACTTCAGGCAGACAGACTCCCAAGTAGGAGGCACTATGTCCACCTTGGAAGTGGAGCAAAAGAAATGAACTTTAAAGCAATAGTAGACCTTCAGGGAGGAGGGTCCGGGACCAATTGGAACTGGGATTAAGACTGTAGGTTTGAGGTCCGTTTTGAAAGTCTTTGTACAGGACCTAATAAACTGGACCGCAGAAAGAGTGTTTTGAATGTCTGGACTTCTAGACCTCAGCAGAGACAGGCTTGGACAGCAGGGGACACTACAGGGCAGCCATGCCTGTGTACAGGACCTAAATACTTTTTAAAATCTGGTCCTTAGCAAGTAATTTTAAGCTATTTCAGGAACACAAGTGCTTTTTTTAAAAAGGAGTTAAAGAAACCCAGTGTTTACTTACTGTTTTGCCCCACCACCACCAGGACAGAAATGGGCCAGAAAGTTATGAAACAAAAAGTATAGCCACTCAGCCCCTGAGTCAACAAGCTATTTAAGTTTGTATTTAAAGTTAGCAGTGTGCTTATGGACGCTGTTGAATCAGGGCCACAGGTTGGCCTCTGTTATGTGATGGTTTAGGAATTAGATGCATGAGTGGGCTTTTCAAAGGTATCCAATGTTTGTCTAACTGTGCTCTCACTAAAGTCAATGCTAAAGCTCCCATTGCCTTTAAAAGGAGTGGAGTTGGGTTTTTGAAAATCCCATCTGAGGGTCCAAGTCTACTCTGAGTGGTGTATGCACAACTTAAAAGCCCTCCCTCAGTCCCAAATGCAGTGCAGGCTCAGGGTAATCAAGGCCTCATTCTGGCCAGAGGTCTGGCACAAATGGGATGTAAAGCTGTCCTAAAGGGTCAGCCCAGGATTGGCTGCATGAGGGAGCCTTCAGCTAGTACAGAGCCAGCTCTGTTTACACTAAGTACTTGTATGACCCCCATCACTGTAGTATCTGAGTGCCTCACCATGTTTAATGTATCTATCCTCACAACACCCCACCACTCTTTTACAGATAGGGAACTGAAGCACAGAAAGGCAAAGGGGCTTGCCCAATAGGAAACCTATGGTGGAGTACAGAATTGAACCCAGGTCTCCTGACCTATTGGCTAGGACTTTAACCAATGCACCATCCTTCCCCTAAGTGCTACAGAACCCATCCTGGAGCTCATAGTGATGGGGACACACTGAGCCAGGAGAGGCATGCCTAAAGCACATTGTGCTCCAGTGAACCCTAGCCACCAGGTTGCTCTAGCAATGTCGGGACCAAATCAACCCCTAGCTAACTTGGGTCCTGGTTGAGAGAAGGTGGCTTAAAGCCACATTTGTACCATTCCTGGCTGGTGTCCCTGAGGATTTGGGCTTCTGAATTTGGGCCCTGTATGTTCTTTGTTCATCCTGACCATCTCCCTCTAAGCCTTTGGGACAGATACCTGTTATCACTTGGCTCTGACCTACTTGTACAGCCTGCAGAATTAAAGGTAGACTCATCTCCATCCAGCTCAAGCAAGTGTACTCTTTTGTAGAGACAAGGTGGAGTTACTTCCGTTGGTGAAGACAAGCTTTCAAGCTACACAGAGCTCTTCTTCAGGTCTGGGAAATGTAGTCAGAATGTCACAGCTAAATACAAGTTGGAACAGATTGTTTAGCACAGTAGTTTTCAACTTGTGGTCTGCAGACCCCTGGAGTCTGCAGACTACGTCTAAGAGGTCCACGAAAAGTTGTTACCAGAGAACAGTGGTTTTCAACCTGTGGTCCATGGACCCCAGAGGGGGTCGACAGACTATGTCTAAGATTTCCAAAGGGGTCCTCACCTCCATTTGAAATTTTTTAGGAGTCCACAAATGAAAAAAGGTTGAAAACCACTGGTTTAGCATACCTAGTTAACACACATATAGGGACCATTCAAGTTTAAGTGGCCCATTAATTCCCAGACCTGAAGGAGAGCATTGAGTAGCTCAAAAGCTTGTCTCTTTCACCAAAAGAAGTTGGTCCAATACAAGAGATTACTTCACCCAATTTGTATCCCTAATGTCCCAGGACCAAAATGGCTACAACACTACTGTCTTGTAGAGGACGCAGCAGGGTCTCTAGTTGTCCTACTACAAAGCACTGTCCTTCTATCTGAAGCAGACATTCCAAAGGTGCTTGTGATTTCTATCCATGAGCTGAGCATGAAACAAATGCAAATTTACCCCTTCTTATGGGTATGTCTACACACCAATTAAACACGCATGACTGGCCTATGCTGACTTGGGCTAGGGCTGCAGCGCTTTAAAACTGCAGTGTGGATGTTTAGGTTCAGGCTGAAGCCTGGGCTCTGAGACCCTCTCCCCTTATAGGGTCCTAGAGCTCTGGCTGGAGCCTGAACATCTACATCACAATTTTATGCCCTGCAGTGCAAGTCAGCTGACATGAGTGAGCCGTAGGTGTCGAACTGCAGCGTAAACAAACCCTGTATGACCCACTGACCTGGACAAAGGCAAGAACAAGGAAAAACAAACATTTTTCTTGAAGTGGAAAAGTTTGTTGTGGGGGAGGTTTGGGGAGCTGAGGGTGGTCTCTGCTTGTTTGTTTAAATGACTGTTCTTAACCCTGACATTTCCTAAACAAGAATCATAATGTAAAGCTGGGCATCTCTTCTACTCTCTGTGGGTTGCTGAATTAGAAGAACACTGTTTTCCAGCACTCTTAGGCATACTCTGTTATGTTATATGCTTAGTTTCAGGAACACATAAATAAAAGTTTACCTGTACAGGAAAGTTGAAGGAGATGGCAGGGCTGCCATACAAGCTGGTAGGCTACTACACCTGATATTAAAAAAAATGCAACTGGGGAGAGAGAAAGAGGTTGGCACTGACACAGCCTATATTTTCCTAGGAACATTCTGCTGGTCACTTGCAGAGCTATCAAAACCAGCTAGTTGCAATTCAGAGCAGGTTTTGAAAGGGTATTCTGGATCTGGGATTAATAGAATAGTTTGGTGGCAAGAGTAGCCAACAAGAAGGAAATCCTTTCTTAAATGTCTGCTTACAGAAGCCTGGACTAAGAATTCCAAGCAGGGTACTCTTGGAGTTTGCTGTCTTTTTTATTTTCTTTAGTGTATCTTTAAAATGTCTTGGTTTCAACCAGAGCATCTGAAGCTGATTGGGGCAGGGACTGCCTTTTTGATCAGTGTTTGTACAGAGCCTAGCACAATCAGACCAATACCTGACTAGGGCTTGTAGTCCCTGTCACGATTCAAATGTCACTGTCTTTACTGAGTGAATAATACATGCCAATTAATTAATTCCACACATTTTAACTTTCTGACCATGAATTGCCCTTGGGCAAATCACAACTTCCTCAGATTTATTATTCATTTTAGTTTGGCCCATGACTTCTTTGTCAGCAGTTCATTGTGAGTATCGAGTATTGGAAACTGAGTTGGATAGCTTTGGCTGGACACACAGACTACAGAGTGTTGACTGGGTGAGCATAACTGTTAATCAGGTTTCTAGTGAGAATGCACAGCCTTACCATTCAAAACTTGCTTGCTTGCTACAGATTCTCCAATACTTGCTTAAAATCCCCTGGTTTTGCCAGTATTCCCACTAGTAAACTTATTCAGAGAGTGAGCACAAGGGAGGCCTAAATAAACTGCCCCTAATTCACCATTACCTCAGAACTGCAGTAGGACATAGTTATAAGTGTTCGCACTAGGGAGATGGCTTCAGTTCCCTGATCCTTGGCCATCCAGCCCCACTAGAGCAGAAGGGGACCCACTCTAACTTCTGCCAATGGTATAAGCTCCTTGGACAATATGCCAGTGAAGGATTAAGTGGGGGGGGGGGTTCTGCTCCATCACATCCCTGCCTTGTGCACACCTACTGCCTAGAACACACCTGACCTGTTTGTTCTCTCCCTCCCCTATGCCAAAGGTGCAGAGAGAGGTGGCTGGTGGTGGTGGAGTTGCCTCCTTTAGCTTTCCATCCCAGCTGAGTTCCTATACCAGGGGAACTTTCCACTGGATATTTCCAGCACTTTTAAATCCACTCTGCACCACTAAGTGACCTTAGTAGACTAGGGAATCCAGCATGTTGAAAGCAAATTCTTTAACAATTCAAATGAAAACTCACAATTTTTTTGCAGTATGTATCTTGCTTATTGACAGCCATTTTGTCATCCTTCCAGTATTCCTCTGCATCACATATCTCAGTTGATTGTCCACTGTCATCTGCTCTCCATTGCCCAGGATAAATGGTTTTAATCCAGTTGACTGATTGGAACAAATGTCACATTCCAAAGTGTTTTCCAGACAATTGAAGTTTACTTTGATTCTCAGACCTACTTTCATCAGCTATTTATCTGCTATGGGACCCTTTTGGTCAATATCATTAATGAAGAACTACTTCATTTGAACCTTTAAGGCCAGTTGCTGCTCTCCTCTAATGACTTTCTAGCCATTTCTTTGCCAGATATTCTGGGCTGCATCTGTAAACTGAGCACTGCAGCTGCTGTTCTATGGTAATTCTGGTGTAACAGATGGAGTTACCCTGATTCTCCAACAGCTTTTACAAAAATATACAAGCGCACACAGGCCCTCCCTGGGGTAACAGAAGGGGCCGAAGTAACAGACCTAGCAGCCACACCCCCATTCCCTTCTATTTGTCTTGCCTCTACAGCAGCTGCTCACATTGTAATCCCTGAACTGATCCTGGCTCTGCTGCTGAGGGAATTTAGACAGTACCTTGTAGGGGGAAGGATCAGTTGGTACCTTGCAGTTCCTAAGGCAAATGCTGAATGAATTTTCAGAGGATAAATGCCTGCTTGAAAAGCCACTCAGTATAAATGCTGCTTTGCCTTCTTTGCCCAAGGAGACATTCACGCCAGAGTGGATGCAGCTCCCTAGCAGAGTTCCAGACAAAGTAAGCATCTTGTACATGTGTAGCTAGATGCTGTAGACATCAAACCTGATTCTGATCTAACTTACACACGGGTAAATCAGAAATCCACACAATGTTTCAAATTCAGAGGGGACATGATGGTGTTGGAATAAATTAAATCGTGATAAATCAGAATGAATGAGTGCAAGGGAGCATAAGTGAATGTAACTTAAATAGTGAGGGGGTAGAAGGGAAGGATTGCTGCAGGAAAAGCAACAAACAGGAAGGTGTAAGATAAAGAAGGAAAGACTTAGTCCACAAAGTACATACATTGCATTCGTACAACACAGCAACTAGAAATACCTGTTTCAGGTGAAAGTATTCAGATGGCTCCCAAATGCTGAGGGGGCCTGGTTCCACTCTGTTATGTCAATGGCAAAACTCTTACTAGCTTCAGTGGTTTGATATTCCATGTTTTGGTGCTGTGCAGAGGTAACTCTGAAATAAGAATCAAGTCTGAATTGTAAAGCTTAGTAAGAAACTTTTTTTTTTCTTTCAAGACCCTATATGGTACCTGTTTCAAATCTTTCATATACATTTAGGTTTGTGATACTTATACATGCCTGTAAAAATAGATATTTATTTAGGATACAATTGAGTTAAATTTTTATTCAGTAACTCTCAGAAGAAATATCTTTATTACAGGGTTAAACCTTGTGTAAAATTATACCAGTTGCAATAAAGCAGCAAGATCATTAACATGTTACAATTTCCCAGAGATTTGTGCAACTTGAACCTGCAAGCTATGTATTGTTAGTATTCTATTACAATTGGTACTGTGGTCACTGCAACTGGTTGAGTCACTAACTATGTAACACTTCTCTTTACCAGCCTCACTGAAAAGCAAACAAAGTAGAGAGTCTATTGAGCAGTTATTGTCTAATATATTAAAGAACGCTTTAATTACTTTTTACCTCTTCCTGGTTGCCATGCAAGTCCTTACAGAAGCCCTAGAGACTCTCTCACATACCTCTTATCCTTTAATTGGCCCATTATCAGTGCAACTAAGGACAGCAGGACAGAACTGCATTCAGAACCTATTGAATTCATAGGCCTCCTATGTGCTCACTCTCTAAATACGCTGGCCCTGATTCACCACTAACTCCAAACTCCACTTCTACATAGTAGAGAGTGGGGGCAGTAAGAAGATGGTTTTGGCTCCCTCATTTTTGGCCACCCAGATATAATAGAAGTTAGAAAGCCTTACCTGACAGAAGGAGTTGATGTTCATCAGTCTACTGTCCTGATCCTACAAACACATTTGCAGGTGAATAATGTCACATACAAGTAGTTCCACTGACTTCAGTGGGACAACTCATATGCTGAGAGGAAACTCAGCTGTGAAAGTGTTGGCAGGATCGAGGCCTAAATCATTTCTTCTGTCCTCTACTGCAGCTTGGCCTTCCATTGTTTTATTATATTATTATTATTATTATTTTCAATCAGAGTATTAGCACATAGGTTGGTGTCCATCGTTTAGTGTTTTTCATCTGTGCAAGAAGGGAGAAATCAGATTGCTACCTACTGACATCCAGTCTCCCAGCATTGAACATGTATAATACTCCACCGTTTGCTAAGGTGTTAATGCAAATCCAAAATATCCTCCTGTTAGTCAGTGTATCTCTTGGGAGTTAAGTAATCAAAACATTTGGTGATTAAAATTCCACTGGAAGTGACTTGACTATATTAGTGACTGTGGAAATGGTCTATTTGAAAGTGTATTAAACAAATTTAGTGTTGGTTAGAGTATGTGTAGGGGCATGAGCATGCACTCTGATAGAGCACATAAATAAAGCAAGAAGAAAGGAATTCTATTGTTTTTGTTACTGGCAATAAATTACATAATATCAGAGGCTTAAAAGTGCCAGTAAAAGCTCTTCACTAGCCCATTTTAACAGCTGTCATCACAACAATAGTTGTATTATGAACCTGACATTCCTCAGAGGCATGGGAAACCAGATCCTATAATGATCTTATGGACAAGGAAAGGTTTGGTACTTGCAGTGCCACACCTAATTCAATACATTTAAAAAGTTAAACTATTAGTTAAAAAACCAGTATAGCAAACCATTACCTTTATATACTACAGAATGTATAAATAAACACAACTTAGTCTGGATATTAAGAGTAAATTATAATATTATTGTGCTGGAAGGTGTTAATTGTGCCCAACAAATGGCTCTTTGATCTAAAAACAAATCAGAGACCTAGTTAAAGCCAATTGGTGTGTTAAGCATCTTTCTTTCAGGTTAATTGGAAGGAGCAATTCAATGCCCCTTCATGTAGTGTTAACTGGAAACAAAAGGAGATTGCTGTCCAGGCCATGGATCACATGGCAAAGCCAGAGCAGGGCTAAACCAGGTGGTCTGAGGGATTTCCCTGGGATTGTGCCAAATGCAGAAGCCAAGGGGTGTGTGTGTGTTTGTATTAGAGGCAAAAAGCCAGCAGGGAGGGACGTGGTCATCAACATGACCCTGAGAGGGAGCGGAGAGACAGAACTCCTTGGGCATAGAACTGACTGGAGGGGCAGACTTGAAAATAGTGAGCAAGGAAACAGCTTGCTGTTGTTTCTACCTACTGTATTCAGCAGAAAAGGACTTTGTGTATATTCTTTGTAAATAAACAGAATTGCACCAAAGAATATACCTGACTCATCTTTGATTTCTCCTCCTAGAAGAAACAATCCCACAAGGCCCCAAATATTGGCTAACCACATGGGACAAAAAAGGCAACAGTGCTAAAGTGCGCAGAAATAAAATATACCATGTTTCTTTTATATTTAGAAAATAAAATTACAGATTAATTTGGAGGTGCAGACACTTGTACTTAGGTATATGTTATCTTTCTTTGATTTTGTAACCTTTCTATATACATTTTTTTTGGCAACGTAGTACTCTTCCTATCTAGCACAGCACCATCTAGATATTGTCATTCAGCGCTGAGTTAGGACTGTGTCCTGACCATACACTAAAACCATAGATAACCCTTGAGTATGAACACAATCTTACCTATTTTACAGCACCATGCTAACCTATTCTGCATTGAAATTTGTGTTGTACCTCTGACATATTTCTAAATGTCATTGCAGAATTTTAGCATACATTTTACAAATACCACATTAATACATTTTTGAACACTTACAATTTTTTCACAGTTTCCTTTCATGCATTGCCCTATTGAAAAATAAAAATGAAAACAAAAGTTGCTGACCATAGGGAAGCTGATACAGAGGGAATGTGCAAGAGTTTGAGGGATTTTAACAAGAAATTTACTATATAATGTATAAAAATCTGATACAGAAAAGTGGTGGATATTTAAACATCTCTTGGATTATGATGCCAGGTAGCTCAGACCAAGAAGAGGTCAAAAATAAAATTGTTAAACTGAAAGTGAAACATTTTTGTTTCAAAAATAAAAGTTTGAATCATTCTCTAACTACTGTAAGTAGTGTTTGACCAGTGCACTAAGCAGTAGTACTCCAGCGATGCTAAATAAACAACAACATGCCATATTAGATACATAGAAGAAAATTACAACCATGCTATCTCCTGGATTTCCCCACCTACATTGAATAAATATGAATTACAGGTTGGTTCCTGCACTACAGGTGGACCTGTGGCAGCCCAGCAGCATCTTCCACATCTCAGAGGGTACAGTCACAGATGTACATGTTCCAGGGAACAGTTCACAAATTCTGCTACCCTACCTGCAACAAGCAAACATCAAATACACGTAAGCTTCCATTTCACTTCCTGCGAGTTATCCTGGTGGAATGTGGGATCTGACCTCTAATGAAGGTTTATGTCTATAATACCAAGCGTGTTTCAAAAATACTGTTACAGCACAGCATATTTTCAATTTGTCTGACAGGTAGCTAGATATTCACAACAAGACAGTCATTTTATGGAATAACAGAGTCTCCCACAGGCAAACAGTTTAATTAAATGGCCTCCTTTAGAGTGCAGACTAGTGTCTCTGAAATGCATATAAAATTGTATCTGTTGTGAGAAATATGGTAATTACTGCTCCTATTCTATAGTCTGTTTTGCTTGTACATACACTTAACAGGGGTTGGGTTTGCTTAAAAGTATACAATAAATGAGAGAGCTCACATGCTTCATTAATTATATAAAGGAATACACTGATTTGTTTTATAACTCTCTGTTCTGGTCACAAAATATAGGTCATGTAGAACAAAGACTGAATAAGGATCACATCCCACAAAAATGATTATACTCTTCATGTAGAGAGAAAGGGTGATCTTGTGGTTAAGGCCTTGATTCAGCCAGGCACCTAAGTTATATATATGTAACTTTAAGCACATGAGTAGCCCTCCTGAAGCCCATAGACTACTCACATTCTTAAGCATGTGCTTAAGTAATTTGTTGAATCAGGTCCTATATGGGGTTAATTGTATTTATCTCAGTGTGGATAAAATATTAATGTTTGTAAAGTTCACAAAGTGGTATGCTTTGATGGGAAATAACTGTCAGTATGATTATTTCTTATAGATTACAATGATCTCAAATTACTAAATTTGTAGTCCTCAAAATAAAAGCAAATATAAAACAATTAAGTATGCAGGTCTAGTAGCCTGAGATCAGAGCTGTTTTGCTATGGGCCCTACATTATGGCAGTTTTGCTTGCATTTAAAAATGAGATGATTATGTGATTTTTATAAATTATGTTTAACTTTTATGTTACATTTTTGTACAGGAATTGACATGTCCAGTTTCTTGCATTCATATGCCTGTTCCTTGTCTCAGCAAAAGTCTATAAAAAAGATCCACAAGTGTTGTCATGGTTATCAAAAAACTACTTTAAAAAACATTATTAATGTTGCAAATCAAGCACTCAAAAGTTAGGAAATGCCGAATTCCTTCCTTCTGCATATGCATTATGATAGAGTTTTTAATTACATAGAAATATAGGTCTGGAAAAGACCTCAAAAGATTTTCTAGGCCAGCCTCCTATCCTGAGGCAGGACCAAGTAGACCTAGACCATGCCTGACAGGTGTTTGTCCAACCTGTTCTTTAAAACCTCCTATGACTTGAATGCCACAATATCCCTTGGGAGCCTTTTCCAGTGCTTACCTATTCTTATAGTTAGAAAGATTTTCCTAATATCTAACCTAAATCTCCCTTGCTGCAAATTAACCCACTACTTCTTGTCCTATCTTCAGTGGACATGGAGGACAATTGATCACTGTAAAGAGCCCTTAACATATTGGAAGACTCTCAGGTGCCCCCTCAGTCTTCTTTTCTCCAAATTAAACATACCCAGTTCTTTTACCCTTTCCCTGTAGGTCAGGTTTTCTAAATCTTTTATCATTTTTGTTGCTCTGCATTCTGGACTCCCTCCAGTTCACTCACACGTTTCTCAAAATGTGGCACCCAGAACTGGACACAGTATTCCATCAGTGCCAAGTAGAGTGGGACAATTACCTCCCATGTCTTACATATTTGATGTACCTTTGATACACCCAGAACTATATTAGCCTTTTTTGCAACTGCATCACATTGTTGGCTCATATTCAATTTGTGATCCACTATAACCTCCAGATCCTTTTCAGCAGTATTACCGCCGCGCCAGTTTTTCCCAATTTTTTAGTGATTACATAATATTTTTCCACAGGACCCCTGCCTCATTCAGTGTAGAGGCTGGATAGTGCTCACTTAATGAGCAGCTATTCAATATTTTGTTCCCCTTGTTATTTTCCTTCCCAATTCTCAATCCCAATCTCCTTGTGCAACTAGTCCTAGCCTCCCCCATCCCCCACAGGCCCCCATTCCTAGTGTCCTCACCCCATCAGTCCCAGTCTATCTACATCCACCAGCCCTCAGTCCCAGTCTCCTTGCCCAACCAGTCCCAGTCTACCCCCAGCCCTCAGTTCCAATCTCCTTCCCCAACCAGTCTTTGGACCATTCAGCAGCAAAGCTCTATGAAATCTCTACTTAGCATGTGTGAAATGATACTTTTTCAAAAGGTTTATAACTTGACCTAAATTGGGCAGATTTTCATGGAAACCTCAAAAAGCATATCCCTGATACACAGGTCACCCAAATGCCAGATTTCAAGTCTCTGCTCCAAAGAAGGCAGGCAGGCCAGATTTTTTTTAACATAGAATAAAAACATGGTATAACAATGTATTTGACACTAGTTTCAGAGTAGCAGCCGTGTTAGTCTGTATCCGCAAAAGGAACAGGAGTACTTGTGGCACCTTAGAGACTAAGTCTTAACTTAGTCTCTAAGGTGCCACAAGTACTCCTGTTCTTTTGACACTAGTCTGATTCTAAGCCATGGTCTATACTGGGGGCGGGGGGGGAGATCGAGCTAAGTTACGCAACTTCAACTACATGAATAACGTAGCTGAAGTCGACGTACTTAGATCGACTTACCGTGATGTCTTCACCATGATGAGTTGACTGCTGCCGCTCTCCTGTCGACTCTGCCTGCCCCTCTTGCGGCGCTGGAGCGCTCAGGGGTCGATTTATCACACCTAGACCAGACGCGATAAATCAATCCCTGCTGGATTGATCGCTGTCCACTGATCCAGCGGGTAGTGTAGACATACCCTAAGAAGCAGCTTAGCTGCTGGCTAAAACTTTCTAAAAATATTCAGCCTGAGGCAGATACCTGGCATGTAAAATTTCAACCAGAACAGTTAAAATTTGTCAAAAATATAAGCAAGTGAAAACAAAGTCTCATAATGGGACATGTCAGGCGACTTTAATAGGAGGTGAGCAAGAGTGCTGATTGATCTCTTGGCTGTCGATAAACCCTCAATGTTTAGTAGTAAGACTCAGATTGCTCATTCTTAGGATAACCGGAGGTGGCAATACCAGGATTTTTCAAGGATGAGCTTGCAGAATTCGGCTTGCTAGGAGGATCATTAGCTTTCCTGAACTGTGCCGGATACTGACAGGTGGCATGACAAGAACGCAGATCCATTGCCGCCCAGTGGTTCAGTTCTTAACTGATTCTTGCAAGTGGGATCTCATAGAAGGCACCTGTATCTATAACACTGCAGGCACTGGTTAGGACCAGGCGGAAGAAGAGACAGGAAGTAGTAGTGGTGGGAGGAGGAAGAAGGAGTGGAAGAGATGAAGAAGGTTCTCTGGAGCAAGCTGCATGAACCCCTTACAGAGCAGGAGTTGGGAGCTTCTGTGGGGAAGAGCTGGTGCAGAGAAAGAACTGGAGAGCGTTGGTGGGACAGGGCTGGCTGGAGCTAGGGAATCTTAGTGACTGAAAGGCTCATGTAGCAGCCCCTAGTTAAAAGGGAAGATCCGACTCAGCTAGGACCAGGCTGAACATAGAAGAGAGTGATTCTGAAGAAGCTCAGCAGGGATAGGATTCCTGGGCAAAGGAGGCCTGGGGTATGGAACACTATGGGAAGCCCACTCGCAGGAGCTATTTGGGGATCTGTGAACTGTTTCACATTTAGAGTCCTGTGAATGGATGCACTTATATTAATAAATGATGCTTGGAAACAGGGCTTTTATTAGACTCCGAGAGAGATCTCATTCCTTTCCTGGGCAGTGATATAGCCTTTAGTCTGTGGCGGAAAGGATGGGCACCTTGAGTGACTACAGGGACTGAAGAAGGAGAAATTGAGGCAGGACTTGCCTGTATTGCAGAGGTTAGCTGCTTGATGGTGCCGTGGTGTTGTGGGCCCTGTGACAGAGACTCTTCAGTAAAAGTTGATCTGGTGCATAGCCTGTTTTCATGGCCATCTTATTGCTAGCTAAATAAGAGTTTGGTAAACTCAAGGGTCAGATAAAACTATGTATTATAGATGGGGCTGGTAATACTGCCTATTTATTTGCACATTTGCTGAGCCAAACAATAGTGTTCTTAGTGGCCAAGTGGAGCTTTCAGAACCCCAGTTGAATTTGGCAAACGGGCACTCCTCAACAATGTTTATCATTGTTTGATCTGCGCAGCAGCTGCAGCTTGGGTTGTCTTGAAGACCCCAACAGTGCTGGCTGACTGCACAGAAGCCTTGCCCAGTTCAGAATCAGTTAAGAACTGAACCACTGGGCGGCAATGAATCTGCGTTCTTGTCGTGCCACCTGTCAGTATCTATGTTTACTTATTGCAGCCCAGGGCTCTAACTTCAATTGCAATCGTATGTCAGGGACTGAATAGTCAACCTATACACGGCAGGTACAAGAGCCTGTCACAGGGAAACTGGATCTGTTTCTTCTGAAAGGGACCATGTTGGAAAGACTTCTTTCCATGAGTTAGTGACCTTTCTATGCTATTCTTTGGTCTTGGCAGAAAAATAGAAAAGCTTTTTTCTGCATTTCTCTTTCAATACCAGCCCCCTCTTGCTGTCTATGTCTAAGTGTGCGACCGTATATTTAGGTTACATTATGCAATTTTTGTTTCTTATTTTTTGCTAGACACTTTTAAAATGACTGACTTCAAGATGAATATTTCTTAGAAGAACTGTAGTATAACTATACATGATAAACCAAGGAAAAGATTTACACATTCATTTTTGCTTTAGATGGAATATTTCCAGTGCCCAAGTCTATTGTTGTTTTGTGTCTGACACCCCCCCCTCCCCCGTATCTATATGTATGGTTCAGCACTTCTACATGGAGAGAAAACATAGGCATGCATATTTTGCAGTATAAAAGTAAGCTACAAGTGCTGCCCTACAAGCATAACTTGAACACTTAAATTAGGCTAAGTTGTTTACATCATTCTGTTTCATTCACTTAAAAACAAGCTGCCTCCGTTTTTGAAAGCACTGTTGTGTTTCAAAGCAATTGGACTACTTATTTGGCAGTATGTATTGTAATAAGCCTGCAAACTTTTATTGTTAAAATAAAAAAGGATGATGTAACATCAGCACTATTTTACTGTGGCTGTATTTCTCTTTAAATCTGATATTTATTTTGCACTGCACTCTATTTTATTCATGCTGTTTAATAATGCTGCTTTCTTTTTAATCTAGGATCATCATATCGGATCTACAGAAAGTGATAGAAAAACAAAGTGGTTTGCGATCATGTAGGAATCGTAGATCAGTACTAGGATACAACTATGAAGTGTACCACTCACTGGAAGAAGTATGTTGAAAATGAAGATGGTGTTTGTTATCTAAACCAGTGGTCTCCAAACTTTTTTGATCACGCCCCCCTATCAGTAAAAAATTTTTGAGCATTCCCCCCCTGCCGCGCCAAAGCAAAAAAAAAAAAAAAAAGCCACTCGGACTCTCGCCTGATGAAGCAAAAAAATAAAATGCTCCTCCTGCGCGCACCCGACTTTGGAGACCACTGATCTAAACTCCCATTCACTTCAGCGAGGCTAAGATTTCACCCTATCTAGTTAGAAGTGTGTTCTGATCCTGATGAGTAGAGATGCTAGTAAAAGTTACACATACATATTCATTTTCAGCAAGTTTTCTAAATGTTTTATATAAAATAAAAATATAGACCCTTTAAAGTTTGTTTTTAAATCCATTATTATTTATAATATTTTCTTTCAAGGTTTGGCATCTCAAAAAAGATATATTGGAATTGGAAAAGGTACAGAGAAGGGTAACGAAAATGACCAGAAGTATGGAACAGCTTCCATACAAGGAGAGAGTAAAAAGACTGGGACTGTTCAGGTTAGAAAAGAGACGACTAAAGGGGGATATAATGGAGGTCTATAAAATTATGAATGGTGTGGAGAAAGTGAATAAGGAAGTGTTGTTTACCCCTTCACATAACACAAGAGCTGGGGAAACCTGATGAAATTAATAGGCAGCAGGTTTAAAACAAGCAAAAGTAAGTACTACTTCACACAATGCAGAGTCAACCTGTGAAACTTGTGGCCAGGGGATCTAGTGAAGGCCCAAAGTATAACTGGGCTCAAAAAATAATTAGGCAAATTCACGGAGTATAGGTCCATGAATGGCTTATTAGCCAAGATGGTCAGGGACGCAAGTCCATGTTCTGGGTATCGCTCAACCTCTGACTGCCAGAAGCTGAGACTGGATGGATCACTCAATAATTGCCCTGTTCTATTTATTCCCTTTGAAGCATCTGGTGCTGGCCACTGTTGGATACTGAGCTAGATGAACCAATAGTTTGACCCAGTATGACTATTCTTACGTTCTTATGTTCCTTTTCCTTTCTAAATAGTTACCTTAGAAACTTCTTTGTTTTAAACCAGTCACTGTTAACATGACTTTGGTTTAAATTCTTTTGACTTCAGAGTCTGGGGGCGTGGTTACCTTATTCACATTAGAAGTCTCACTGAAGTCCACAGGTCTACTTGTGATTAAAATTTTCTCACATGCTTAAGTGTCTGCAGGATGGGGCCCAAAGAGATAAAAGTATTCAGATAGTGGTTCCTCTACTAAGGGCCCAAGCCTGCAAGCTTTCCATGTGAAGAACTCCCATGGATTTCAGTGGACCAATAGAGAAATAAAAATAGACACTGGTTGTATTAATTAAATTATTATTAGGAGCCAAATTCACTCTTATTCAGATGAATTATATCTTGATATCAGTAAGGTTTGTGACACAGTCCCACATGACATTCTCATAAGCAATGTGCAGAAATGTGCAGCCAACTTATAGTAATTTCACCTAGACCACAATTGGTTGAAAGACTATACTCAAAAGTAGTTATCAATGGTTTGCTGTCAAACTGGAAGGGGGTATCTAATAGGTCCTACAGGAGTCAGTCCTGGGTCCAGTACTAATCAATATTTCATTAATGACTTTGATAATAGAGTGGAGAGTATGCTTATAACATTTATGGATGACATCAAGATCTGGGAGGGGTTTGACAGCACTTTGGAAGTCACAATTAGAATTCAAATGACCTTGACAAATTAGAGAATTAGTCTGAAATCAACAAGATAAGATTCAGTAAAGACAAGTGCAAAATATTTCACTTAGGAAGGAAAAATTAAATGCACAACTGCAAAATGGGTAATAACTGACTAGGCAATAGTACTGTTGAATGGGATCTGCGGGTTATAATGGATCACAAATTCAATATGAGTCACAATGTGATACAGTTGCAAAAATAGCTAATATCATTTTGGAGTGTATTAACAGGAGTGTCATATGTAAGACACAGGACGTAATTGTCCCACACTATTCAGCACTGGTGAGGACTCAGCTAGAATATGTGTCCACTTCCGGGTGCCACGTTTTTAGAAAAGATGTGGACAAATTGGAAAGAATCTAGAAAACAACAAAAATGATAAAAAGAAATTAGAAACCTGACCTATCAGGAAAGGTTTACAAAACTGGGCATGTTTAGTCAGGAGAAAAGAAGACTGTGTGGGGAACTGATAAGAGGACAGTGGTCAATTGTTCTGTACGTCCACTGAAGGTAGGACAAGAAGTAATGGGCTTAATCTGCAGCAAGGAAGATTTAGGTTAGATATTAGGAAAAACTTTCTAATTATAAAGGGTAGTTAAGGTCTGGAATCATTGTCCACGGGAGATTGTGGAATCCCCATCACCGGATGTTTTTAAGAACAGGTTGGACAAACACCTGTCAGGGATGCTCTAGGTTTACTTGGTCCTGCCTCAATGCAGACGGCTGGACTAGATGACCTCACTAGGTACCTTCTAGCACTACATTTCTATGATTCTGTGATTCTATGAATCTCTCACTGAAGTCAAAGGGAATGTTCTCTGAGTAATAACTTAAGAATACACTCTAAGGTTTTAAAATGTCTGCGTATTTTCTTGTTAAAATTGTTTTTTTTAAACTATGACATGGCCTGTTGCTTCTCCTCCTCTGAAGCTATACGTACAGAGCCTCTTCAGCATCTGGCCCTGAGACATTGAGTAGGGAGAGGAAGAAGGAAAAATCAATCCTCCCATTTGACAATGTGCATGCAAGTACAGAACCTACTGCTGTCAGCACAGAGGGTGTTAGATAGAGCTCTGTGAAATCCACCTATGTCAGTTTGCACTAGAAACAAAACCACTGAGTTCAGTTTGTGAGGATCTGCAACTCCTGAGGTTTAGTTGCAGTATCCTATCTACTCACTGCAAAAAATGAAACTGTTGACACTAGTGTCTTCTACCACTCCCCTCCCTTCTCCCAACAAGCCCATTTTCCATCTTTACCTGGTGCCATCTTCCAGAGGGGAGATTTCTTTCTCCATTCAGCTTCTAATGTCTTTAGGGAATGTCAGTTGGCCTCACAGGGGGAAGCTAACTAGATTGCTTCCTCCATACCACTTTTTGGTGGGAGCGGTCTTCAAGGTAGACATACTCCCTCCCAAATTCTTGGTGATTTCTAAGGGGGAGGCTAGTTGTCACTTTGTTGTAGTAAGGTGTCATCAAGGAGGAATTAGAGGGAGGGAAGACTGGACCTGAAGTTACTGAAGAAGCAAGGGGGGACAAAAAGGTCTGGAGCATTTATTAGAGCACAGAGATAACCCAAATGAAAGACCAAATAAAAAAAACACACTGTGGGTCATAGTAGTAAAAGTAGAATTAAAATAGCACCTATGAACCCTATTAAAGGCTCCGGGCCCCAGTGTGCTAGGCACTGTGCAGACATGGAACAAAGAAGACTGTTCCACTCCCTTCCCCACATTGCTCACAATCTAAGTGACAGACAGGACACAACTGGAAAACAAAACATATTCTTGACAGGTCTCACTAGCCTTTTTTTCTCCCTTCTCTTTAATATCTCTTTCCCAGAAGTGTTAATGACTTAGACAGCAATTTTATGTCTGTATTTTCAGATTCAAAGTTGGATGTATCGTCTGAACAAAACCCATTCAGATCTCATTCATATGTTCTCTGTTGGAAAATCATATGAAGGGAGACCTCTGTTTGTACTAAAGGTAAAAATTAAATAGTTAAAGCAGTTATATCTAACACCTGAAACCAAATTCAAATACCTATTCCACACAGCATATTTATATGAGAGGTTCTGAGAACCTACATCTCCTAATGAAATCAGCAGGATTTGCGGGAACTCAGCACCATCCTGGATCAGACCCTTAATAAACAATGTAATAGCCTGTGAGAAAATAGTTCACACATTAGAAAGTTAAGGGTCAAATCCTGCTGTCTTTACCTCTGTATGTATTCTCTTTGCAATCTACTGGATTATTTGTGTGCGTAAGGCAAGCAGGATTTGGCTTTAAGGGAGTTGGAAAGTTCTGTGTTTATAGTTGACTTATAGAATGAGTATCCTCAAGAATGGATGGACCACAAGAAACCCTTGACCTCTTCTGAACATTGTGCCACACAATTCTTGTTGAGCTGTTGATGATGAAATGCTGGGATTCAATGCTCAAAATTAGCCAAAGCCTACAAAGGAAAAAATAGTACTTCTATATGTTTTCCTTGCATCCTTTCCCACTAATTTCTTAAAATTTGGTTTCACATCACATGCTGATTTCAGGAAAATCTTTAAATTATTCCCCAAAATACATTACCCTAGTCCTGCTCAAAGTGGCATATAAGGACTTATTTCTTCAATATAAGAGGAGTTGATAGCTCTGACTTTTCCTGTGACTTTGTCAGTTCTCCAGTTTGTAACCTTGAAATGATCTGCATGGATGATACCTAGAATTCCTATTCCAAAATAACAGATCTGTATCTCTTTTGTAACGGTTTACAAGAAAAGTTCAAAATGTCTATTGTAGCTAATTAACTATGTTCATTTCTACTATTGCTGCTCACTAAATGTCAATAAGCACTAAGACCTGCTGTGGTAACAATGAATATTTACTTTTTTAGTTAGGTAAAAGATCACGGCCTTACAAGAGAGCTGTCTGGATAGACTGTGGCATTCATGCAAGAGAATGGATTGGTCCTGCCTTCTGCCAATGGTTTGTAAAAGAAGTAAGTTTTCAATGCCTTACAGTATTTTTACTTTAGAGCAGTGTTTACCGAACAGTGGGTCATGACCCACAAGTGCATTGCAGGAAGATTGTAGATTGGTTGCGGGCTCAGTGAACAGGGGAGACCAAGGTGCGGGAGGAGCATTAGAGAGTTTGCTCACCCTGCACTCAGCCCACAACATAAAGCTGGGTGCAGTTCCCCACTCTGGGCATTGTGACCTGGCACATGGGGTCACAGCACCACTCAGATTTAGTCTGGCCACCATTCTGTCATAATGGAGGACAGGGCCGGCTCCAGGCACCAGCCCAGTAAGCAGGTGCTTGGGGCAGCCAACAGAGAGGGGTGGCACGCCCGGCTCTTCAGCGGCAATTCAGTGGCGGGTCCCTCACTCCCTCTCAGAGCGAAGAACCAGCCGTCGAATTGCCACCGAAGACTGAAGCGGCAGCGGTAGAGCTGATCGTGAACGTGGCTTTTTTTTTTCCCCCTCTGCTTGTGGCGGCAAAAACTCTGGAGCCGGCCCTGATGGAGGGACAGCCAAGCCAAACCTGAGTGGGGTCGTGACCCCTGCATGGAACCCTAGACAAAACTAGGCACACACAACACAAATATGCCCTACATGTATTGGCAGAGATTTGGAATGAGAACACCCACACTATGGAGACTGATATGTTGGCAATGGTCCAGATTAGTCAATGCCAGGCCCAGCACTAACCTTTGTTAGTAGTGTATTGCAATCTGGCAATATCCTTGTCCTTGAAACTTAGCCTGAAAAAGACAAATTCATCCCATGTGTAATTCAATTGGAGTGAGTGGAGTAACACCAGGGATGAATGTGGTCCAAAATGATGAATTCTGGATTGTCTGAACACACAGTGTCTCATTAATTTCCCTTTTGCCTCACCCCACTCGATGTTTTGTTCCCTTAACCCTTGATTTATCTGGAGTCTAAACATCATATACATACTCACAAATAAACTCCAATTCCCTTAGTCATTCTTCAACAATGAGACAGGGAAATTAAACCAATTAAAATTCAGCATTTCATTTGCCTGCTCCAGTACATCAGTATCCTTTTTCATGTCGCCACTTACTCACTCTGAGCTCAGTTCAGACATATGACAGTTTTGCAAGATTTTTATTTAAGGCCCAGGGTCTTACCTGCCAAACGCTAGTCACTTTAGATCAGCACGATTTATGGAATCAAACAATGCTCAAAATCCTTCATACACAAACTATCCTAAACTACTGCTGGAACTTTGAGTGTAAGTGTCTTCCTATCGCACACATTTTCCTCTTTCCTTGGTTCTCCTCTAAGCCCACATTGTAGCAATACTGTCTCTTACTCAGGAAAGCTGCCTCTGGTTTTCCGACCTATCAGCATTGTGGTAACTCCTGATCCTGCAAGGCACTACACAAAGTCAGACCCCCGCATCCATTCATAGCCCTGTAAACTTCAAGAGTGTATTCACTGCAGTGCTAACTTGAGCTCTTTCAGTTCTTGCCCCTAGCCCCTCCCATCCACACACAATATACTCTAAACCCAAGTTTAATGATACTTTCAACCTACACCAGGTAGCTCAGTGGGGCTGTAGGCTAGCGCCCAAGAGAGGCTTTCAGTCAGGCTGGTCACCCACCCACTTGGCAGTGAGAAAGCAGGTTAAACCACTCAAGCGATGCTACTCCTCCAGTGCCTTCCCATAATTCCCCCATATGCCCAGAAGGACGGACAAGTTCTCCCACAATTCACTGGGAAAGAATTATAGAAAAGTTCAGCTTATTGCAGCGCAAAAAAAACATATGATATGACTCAAGAAGTCCTAGCAATATATGTGAGGAAGCGCAGCACCAGTGAGGACATGGTAACACGCGTATGGCTTTGTGGTGTTGCTACTCATAAGTAGGCGCCAATCACCTGAGTTTACTCTGCAGGGAAGGCATACTTTAATAGGACTCTATGCTAGTATAATAGTTTGCAAGTACAGAGCAGCCTGCAGGATTGGGATCCAAGTCCCAGTCTTGAAACGAGGGAGAAGAGGATGGAGCAAATAAGCAGTGTGAGGCACTCCCTCAAGTGCCTGTCTTTTTAATGTAGTGCTTTAAATTCATTTTGCAGTTAGGAAACTAGGACAAGGTTTCTTTTAAAGTCCACAGCAGGAAGTAAGATACATAATTTTCTGCCTGTTATTTGAGACCGTTGAAGACTAGACTGCTTTGTTTCACTAAATATTTAACATATGCTTTCTGTGCTTAATTAAAATGTGTACAGCTCAGAATTTACTTAAAGTAAATGAATGTATGAATGTGTCTCTCACGCTTTCTCATGCATCATATTTGTTCACATGCTGCATTTCCTCTATCCCCCTTCTTCAGTGCAATGTGTAATCCCAATTTTTAGAAAAGCACAACAGGAAAGGACTCCATTATAGTCACAGTTTCTGGCTAGAGTAAACAAAAACAAAAAAATTATGAACTTGAGATATTTGGATTGGAATGTCATTTTCCCAATAAACGATTAACCATTTTAATGAGAGCTCCAGAAACACTCCAAGTTTCAAGATGCTCTCAGCTCTTTGCAATTCTCTTGTGTTAGCAAGTCCTCTCTGTAAGTGTGTATTGTATGCAGCTCAGAAGCAGGCAGGCCATCCCTTCCGAAGTTCAATCTGAGTTTTGGAAAACGCAGTCCATTAGGAGGCAAGTTTTCTGGACATCCATACACTCTGTCTCAATACTGACCCCAGGCAGGAAGGGCCAGGAGAGCTCTTCCAACTGATGCAAGGATAGTGGGGCTGTGTCCATCTCCCCTTAGAGGGCCAGTCACCCTGTAATAATTTGCTTTTCAGAAAACTGAGAAGTTACTCTTAATTCTTTCAAGAGCTGAGAACACTGGAGGCAGCAAGTTCAGGCCATAGTGAGGGGAGGGCTCCATAGCAACCCATGTGTCCAAACTGAGAAAGACATTGATTGGTACTGAAGGCATCTCAATCAGGCTTTCTCAGCTATGAAAAGTAAGCTTGTGGAATGGAGGGTCTCTAGGACCAGTTAAGGACTTATCTTCACTAGAAAATAACATTGAGCTAGAACACAACCTTGAAGAGTCCTGTTAACTAATGTGATGCTGACTACAACTTTGCTGTCATGGCACACAGGGACAAGTTGTGTTTAACATAATGCAGCTGGTTGTGAGTAAATCCCACTGGAACCATGTTTTACCCATGACCCATTAACATAATATTAAATACAGCTTGTGGCTGCCTAGTGTGACAGCAAAGTTGTAGTCAATATTGTGTTAGTTTAAGGTCATGTTCTAACTCTCTAAATTTCTAGTGAACACAAGTCCTTATTGAAGATAATAAAAGGTGAAAGTCATGAATAAAAAGTCTAACCAGTGTAGATATACCAGAGTCAGAATTTATGCTCCCTTTTCTAAAGCAGAAAAAATGATGACTCCTCAGAGTGTGAGGAAAAGGGGGAGTGGTGTCATGTTCTGATAGAGTGGTGTAATTCTCCACATTATCAAGCTGCTTGCTGTTCTGTAGATAGCAGAAAGACAGATTGTTGTCATCTGCCATTTTTTGCCTTCCCCTCTCCCTTGCATTTTATCTGGAACAAAAACAAATATTAAACTTGTGTTCATGAAAGATGAAGTATTTATTTCTTATCATTTATTTTAGTATTAAAGTGATGTCATAAAACGTTATTGTGAGGTACCCTTTCAGTACGTTTCTGTATGTATCCTTAAATACTGGGTAACGTGGCTGTCACAGTCAATGCATGTTAGGGCTCAGCCCTGTGCCAATTAGGCGCATATCTGCATTGGGCAGATGTCGGAGGAATTCTGCCTAGAGGAGGTAGAATTTCTCCTGGAGCTCTACAGTAGACTGGGAAAGTGTGACTGCTGCTAAGCCTCTTCAGAGGTTGCAGCATAGTCCACTCTGCCCACCTGGTCATGATCCTGCCTCCTCCCAACTTTGGGGTGTCTTGTGCCCTATGGAGCACACCCACAGCATGTGGATTGCAGTTGAACCTGGCTGCATAAGATGGTGGATTTCCTGCCCTTCCTGCCTGCCCTGCTTACACTAGTCAGCCAGACACAATCTGGTCCTTAACAATACTAGAGAATAAGCAACACTGTCCTATGTATTTAAGATGCTAAATATTCAGATATTTATTTATATTAATATGCATTAGAAACCACAGGCAGCTGCAGTTGATCAGAGAATGCCTCTCTTTGTTTGAGTCGGTCTCCTTTGTGCAAAGCTGATCCCACACTACACAGTTTGGGATGTTTTCCTCTAAAAATTTGGTGCAGGCCCACATCTACCTTTTTGACATAAATACTGATCTTTTTTCCATTTGGAAAGGCTGTTCTAAATGTCATGTGTGTGTGTGCACATGCACACACGTTTGTGGCCTTTGTTATACAGAACAGAGTAGATAATCATAAATGATCTCTCTTTTGGCTTTACTCTGAATATTTTTTTCTATTTGAAAATTTGTACTTATAACACAAAACCTCAGCCAAATCTAATGCTCAAAAGTCCCCTGGATGTGTATCCCTGCCTGATCCTGCAAATATGTGCTACTAGCCACTAGTGCAAGTGGATTTCCATGGAGCTAAGTTCTGCATGGTAGCATGGGTTTGCAGGATCGTGTCCTAATTATGAGTGTAATTTTAATGGATAAACTCTTAAGCAAATGATAAAAAAGTTAAATGTAGTACTTCGCTGTCACCACAATGAGGCATGTGATGATTGAGGCATTGATTTATAAGTAGCTGTGGAAAGCATTCCTGTGCTTTTAATGTTTTTTCTCTTTTGGTCCATAATGAGTCCAGTTCTGTTCAACAAGAAAAATGTGTAAAGTATTTTTTCCTTTGCTCTGCAGCAAAAAAGAGATAAAATTATCTGCAGCTTCTTAGTGTAGGGAGATACGTTTTTTATTGTTGTGTGCTTTAAACTTGTCAATTGCTTCTTCATGACAACCCACAATAATCTTGTGAAGGTAAAAATTACTTTCATTCAGATTGCAGCTATTCATGTTTTACCACATGAATGCATTTTGATGAAATAAAAGTATCACTGCAGCTGTATTGTGCCTATAGGAGGAGTTTCCCAGTGATAATCACTATTTGTTATCCATCACTAGGACATTCAAACACCAATACACACAGGGGCTTTTAAACTAGTGAATATGGGCTTGTCTACACTGGCAATTTACAGCGCTGCAACTTTCTCACTCAGGGGTGTGAAAAAACACCCCCCTGAGCGCAGCTAGTTTCAGCACTGTAAAGCACCAGTGTAGACAGTGCTCCCAGCGCTGGTAGCTATGCCTCTTGTGGAGGTGGGTTTTTTAGAGCGCTGGGAGAGCTAGCTGCAGGCACAGCACCTCTATAAATACCTCTTTTAATAAAAAGACAGATTAGTTTTAGAAACATAGGAGAACACCCATCATTGCTCAGCAGAGTCATCTGCACAGCGGAAGAATACACTCCTATATTCCATGAGAGCTAGGATGATCATATGTCCCATTTTGGCTACTTCTGCACACTAGACCTTGGACTACACCTGTCTCAGGCACCTAGGTTAGGGGGTCCTTCTCCTTTCTGGAGTTTTCCCATAGGGTTCCTGCTAAGCCTTCCCCGGAGGACATAATACTTTGTCATTTTTCCAGCTGCTGTTTCTGATCTAGTGCCAGTAGAAGATGCTTCTTGTACAACCCCAAAATGGCAGGGAAGGTTTGTTTGCAAACATTTTTCAGGCACAGTTGAAGCTCCAACTTTTGAAAGTTTGATCCTATGTTTTAAGATCTCTATCTGAGTCATGAAGTGGCACTTTATTACCTAATGTGGAATCATAGATCAAGCACCAGGCTTATGATTTGTAGGGCTCCAAGTAAAAGCAGATCCCTAAGATGTAAGAGGGGAAAGCAGATTAAGTTATGAGTTGTCTCCAGAGATGTAGATAGGCTAATCCATGACTTACCTAATCAGTACAGAATTATGTGGGACCAAACAAGCAGCTGCTTTGCTTGGTGCCTAAGGCCAGACCTGATTATAATTTAAAATGTACAGAAAATAACAAACATCTTAAGTTACTTTCAATAAGGATGCTATGACTGATGTTTGAACACAGAGCGAGGAGCTAAAAGCCTCTATCATTAGAAATAGTGTTATGGTATGATTGCTGAAGAAACAACAACAGAGTCAGGTTTCAGTGCTAAAATAGTAACTGGCTAAGTCGGTGTTAATAATTATTAATCCAAAATCAGAAATAGCAAATCTTGACCTTAACTTAAATGTAAAGACAATGAATTGTGGGACAGGATATGGTTATTAGGCCCAACTAGTATGTATATAATTTAAAAGTTTCTCTGAACCTTGTCTCCTTGCCTTGTCATTTTCCATCAATTCCCTTCCTTTGTAAATTGCATAGATTCATTCATTCATTCAATACTCTTTGATTTGCAGCCTTGGTGACTTCTAGCATTTCTGTGGCACAGTGTGTTTATATATACAATAGATCCTCAGCTGGGGTAAACCAGCAATAGCTCTAATCATCATTATGTAGGTTTGCTGGTTTATACCAGCTGAAGACGTGGCCCTCTCTTATCAGTCACTGTTTATTTTTTCTCCATCAGATTTTTGGCACCATTCCTATATCATCTTCTCTTTTGGTATTAATACTATTCAGCATTTATGGGTCTAGTCTGGCTCTCAGTGAATTCAGTGGCAAAACTTCCATTGATTTCCTTGGGGGATACAGGATTAAGCCATATGAAATATAATTATTTTATATTCTGAAAGCATTGTACAAACAGTAATGGAGAAAAATGACTAGTGGTTGACATAAAAGTTGTATTTGTCATAGTGATGAGAATATATGTTTTAACACTTAGTATTTTTTCACTTTAATCATTATTTTGAGGATTTGATACACATTACAAAAGGCATTATATGATACTGATATAATATAGTATAGTAATATAGCATAGTATAATAGTAATAGGGATGGTGTCCCTAACCTCTGTTTGCCAGAAGCTGGGAATGGGCAACAGGGGATGGATCACTTGATAATTACCTGTTCTGTTCATTCCCTCTGGGGCACCTGGCATTGGCAGGATACTGGGCTAGATGGACCTTTGGTCTGACCCAGTATGGCTGTTCTTATGATACACCTTAGTGATTGTTAGACAAAATGGCAAAGGCCTTGTGGATGCCATCAAGACATAACATTTGACAGTAATACACAGCCAGTCTTGTCTTGTAAGCATTAAGTTTGTAAAAAGAAAAACAGTATATGAGAGAAATATTTTTCAAAATAATGAAATTATTTTGATGTCACTTACACCAGTTTTACACATGGGTAACTATTTATTTCATAGGAGTTACTTTTGATTTAAATCAGTCAGAAAGCTATACCAGGTCCATTATGTTTTAAATCAGATGATAGTTACAAAGTTTTAAGATAAATCTTTAAAATGTTTTAAAAGAAACATTTTAAAGAGAAACACATCAATCATTCAAGTCTATTCTAAGACTCAACTTGAGATTTCTAAGAGTACAGCTTTGGGACTATATTGACTTCCAAAACCTCTCTCAGTATCATTTCACAAGACAGCAATCATCAAAACAAAACAGAGAAGCATTAAAAAGTAAAGGAGACTCAATATTGTACAATCGATACATGTTTAAAGCTCCAATCACGTTTTTTTTTTTTAATTTATTTACCCTTGTGTCTATCAACTGTTTGAAATTGGATGTTGCCTAAGGTGCAGAGGAAGATGTGGGATCATTTTTAAGTCATTGCATTATTTCTCTTTTATAGTCACAGTATGACTTTTATTTTCAAGAAAAAAAAAACCTGTAAAATGTTGGCTTGTCCCCAGCCTACAAAGGACCCACTGCCAGACCCAAAATCTTTTTACAGGCACTTTTCTTTTCCAGACATAAGCAAAACTACAAAACAGTTCCTCAGAACGTCCTGAGCTATAGCTCCCAGGAGATTTTTCCGTTTTGTCTCTTTCATTCTCTCCTGCTTCAGGGCCTCCTGCAGGATTCTTCCTTGTTCTTTTGACTGAGTTCTACTTCCCAGGGCTTTCTCCCTGGAGACCTTTTTTCCCTACCAGGTTCCTATTGCCTCCCCTAACAGCCTCTCCCAAGGAACTCCCTGATGCTCCTGCTCCCTGTTTCTCTTCTGGAATACCAGACCCGGGCCTGCCTCCCTGGAGTCTGTCCCCTTGTTTCATGAGCCTACTCTACTCTCCAGCCACAACCCAGCTTGACTACGCTCCTCCGCAGCCGGCCCTTGCCTTTCTCCCCTTCCCCCCCGTGTCAAAGCAGAGTTGACTGGATAGTCTATAGCTGCCACCAGCTATACTCCCCTAAATAGCTAGCAGTTCATATTCTCTTGTTCTGTCTTGTGTCTTTCAGGTGACGTAACAACACCTTTCTAATACAATCGCATTTCCCCCATATTTTTACTAAATAACATAATGTAACTTTTCCCTTCCTTTACCAAAGCCCTTACAAACACATAAAAGGTGATCAGTTACAGCACGCACATAGCCCAGCTTTGTGGTTGTTTATTCGGAAAAAAAAATTGTTTAAGCCATAATGGCCAGTCAGTACTCTAAACAAAATCACTTCATTTGTCCAATCAGGGCCCTGAAGTATGTCCTTATCCTCAACTCTAGAATACAATTCAAAAATTCCTCTTCCTCTTTTTTCATTGATCCAAATTTTTGGCCATTCCTCTTTTAAATTTTTCTTCACTAGGCTTTTGAATTGCTGCTTACTCAAGGGTATTTCTGTGTCAGTCCGTCCATTTCTTACAGTGCTTTTAGCTGCCTTGTCCACCATTTCATTCCCTGTTATCCCAATATGTGCTGAGATCCCAACTAATGCTACCTGTATCCCCATCTGTACTAACTCTATTTAGTGCTGTCAATTAATCACAGTTATTTCACGCTATTAACTCAAAAACATTTATAGCAATTAATAGCATTTTAATCGCACTGTTAAACAATAGAATATCAGTTGAAATTTATTAAATATTTGGATGTTTTTCTACATTTTCAAATATATTTATTTTAATTACAACACAGAATACAAAGTACACACTGCTCACTTTATATTATTATTTTTTATTATAAATATTTGCATTGTAAAAATGATAAACAACAGAAACAGTATTTTTCAATTCACCTCATACAAGTACTATAGTGCAATCGCTTTATTGTGAAAGTTCAATTTACAAATGTAGATTTTTTTTGTTACATAACTGCACTCAAAAACAAAAAAATGCAAAACTTTATTGCTTCCAGGTCTTCTCAGTCCTACTTCTCGTCTAGCCAATCGCTAAGAGAAATAAGTTTGTTTACATTTACAGAAGATAATGCTGCCCACTTTTTATGTACAATGTCACCAGAAAGTGAGAACAGGCGTTTATATGGGACTTTTGTAGCTAGCATTGCAAGGTATTTACGTGCCAGATATGCTAAACATTCATATGCCCCTTCATGCTTCAGAGTAACAGCCGTGTTAGTCTGTATCCGCAAAAAGAAGAACAGGAGTACTTGTGGCACCTTAGAGACTAACAAATTTATTAGAGCATAAGCTTTCATGGACTACAGCCCACTTCTTCGGATGCATATAGAATGGAACTTATAATGAGGAGATATATATACACACATACAGAGAGCATAAACAGGTGGGAGTTGTCTTACCAACTCTGAGAGGCCAATTAATTAAGAGAAAAAAAAAAAAAAAAAAACTTTTGAAGTGATAATCAAGCTAGCCGAGTACAGACAGTGTGATAAGAAGTGTGAGAGTACTTACAAGGGGAGATAGAGTCAACGTTTGTAATGGCTCAGCCATTCCCAGTCCTTATTCAAACCGGAGTTGATTGTGTCTAGTTTGCATATCAATTCTAGCTCTGCAGTCTCTCTTTGGAGTCTGTTTTTGAAGTTTTTCTGTTGTAATATAGCCACCTGCAGGTCTGTCACTGAATGACCAGACAGGTTAAAGTGTTCTCCCACTGGTTTTTGAGTATTTTGATTCCTGATGTCAGATTTGTGTCCATTAATTCTTTTGCGTAGAGACTGTCCGGTTTGGCCAATGTACATGGCAGAGGGGCATTGCTGGCACATGATGGCATATATCACATTGGTAGATGTGCAGGTGAACGAGCCCCTGATGGTATGGCTGATGTGATTAGGTCCTATGATGATGTCACTTGAATAGATATGTGGACAGAGTTGGCATCGGGGTTTGTTACAAGGATAGGTTCCTGGGTTAGTGGTTTTGTTCAGTGATGTGTGGTTGCTGGTGAGTATTTGCTTTAGGTTGGGGGGTTGTCTGTAAGCGAGGACAGGTCTGTCTCCCAAGATCTGTGAGAGTAAAGGATCATCTTTCAGGATAGGTTGTAGATCTCTGATGATGCGCTGGAGAGGTTTTAGTTGGGGGCTGAAGGTGACAGCTAGTGGTGTTCTGTTATTTTCTTTGTTGGGCCTGTCTTGTAGGAGGTGACTTCTGGGTACTCGTCTGGCTCTGTCAATCTGTTTTTTCACTTCAGCAGGTGGGTATTGTAGTTTTAAGAATGCTTGATAGAGATCTTGTAGGTGCTTGTCTCTATCCGAGGGATTGGAGCAAATGCGGTTATATCTTAGAGCTTGGCTGTAGACAATGGATCGTGTGGTGTGTCCTGGATGGAAGCTGGAGGCATGTAGGTAAGTGTAGCGGTCAGTAGGTTTCCGGTATAGGGTGGTATTGATGTGACCATCGCTTATTAGCACAGTAGTGTCCAGGAAATGGACCGCTTGTGTGGATTGATCTAGGCTGAGGTTGATGGTGGGATGGAAATTATTGAAATCATGGTGAAATTCCTCAAGGGCTTCTTTTCCATGGGTCCAGATGATGAAGATGTCATCAATGTAGCGCAAGTAGAGTAGGGGCGTTAGGGGACGAGAGCTAAGGAAGCGTTGTTCTAAGTCAGCAATAAAAATGTTGGCATATTGTGGGGCCATGCGGGTACCCATAGCAGTGCCGCTGACTTGAAGGTATATATTGTCCCCAAATGTGAAATAGTTGTGGGTGAGGACAAAATCACAAAGTTCAGCCACCAGGTTAGCTGTGACATTATCAGGGCTACTGTTCCTGATAGCTTGTAGTCCACCTTTGTGTGGAATATTGGTGTAGAGGGCTTCTACGTCCATAGTGGCCAGGATGGTGTTTTCTGGAAGATCACCGATGGATTGTAGTTTCCTCAGGAAGTCAGTGGTGTCTCGAAGATAGCTGGGAGTGCTGGTAGCGTAGGGTCTTAGGACAGAGTCTACATAACCAGACAAGCCTGATGTTAGGGTGCCAATGCCTGAGATGATGGGGCGCCCAGGATATCCAGGTTTATGGATCTTGGGTAGCAAATAGAATACCCCTGGTCGGGGTTCTAGGCATGTGTCTGTACGGATTTGTTCCTGTGCTTTGTCAGGGAGTTTTTTTAGCAGATGGTGTAGTTTCTTTAGGTAATCCTCAGTGGGATCAGAGGATAATGGCCTGTAGAATGTGGTGTTAGAGAGCTGTCTAGCAGCCTCCTGGGCTAGATGGACCTTTGGTCTGACCCAGTATGGCCATTCTTATGTTCTTATGACTGCCACTGCTGGGCATACATTCCAGATCCAGTTTCAGCCCCTAGCTCCTTGGCTTCCCCCCCTTTTTAAGTCCTGTACCCAACCCAGGTGTGGCAGGGTGGAGCTAATTAAACAGGACTGGCTACCCCCTGGCTTCCTGGTCCTGCAAAGATGGCTGGTCACCATTTTACAACTATTCATATAATTTAAAGCATATGACCCTTTTCAATTTACTTTTTAATTTTTTCTCTGAGTTTTCATGACAATTTTGTTATGTACTGTATTTATATTTTATAAATATTATTTGGGTGCCCTGCTGAGGAAGAATCTGACATCCAAAAGCACTACAGTGTGATTTTTAAGGAGTATGTATCATATTATGTCAACCTGGTAATACAATATACATCGCAATACCGAAGGTAAAAAACAGTTCCTATAAAAGAGCACAATCACAGTATATGACTTGAAGCCTAAGAACACTATAGAGAAAACAAAAACTAGAGACTATTTCAAACTCAATATCTTTGACATGGAAATCGTCATTATAGTGACATGATTTCCACCATACTTGATAGCATTTGGTAATGAGAAGAAAACATAAGACGGCAAAAAAGTCTATCCCTTCCCCAACTAAATCCTCTCTCCCTACAAAAAGCCTGGAAGAGATGCTCAGTTGCTCTAACCCACATTTTGAGTTTCATTGCAATGCAGAACTTTTACAGCATCTATAATTTCCCTTATCCTATAAAGACTTAAGCACATGCATATCTTTACATGTATGAGTAGCCCTATTTACTTCAATTTGCATAAATATGCAAATGTTTAAGTCTAAAGGATCAGGGTCTTGGTTTTCTAAGCCATCACTGCAGGAGTAACCATAGCCTTCCATTCTGACAAAATTATCTTTTGCTAGTCCAGCAGAGCCGTGTCACTAATACAAATATTTGTAACCATGTTGATGGGGAGCCTTGAAGTGGCTTTCTAATATTAACAAAGATAGTATAGAAAAATGGTTCATAGAAACAATAACATGGTTGCTATAAAGGAAGAGTTGTGTCCAGTACCTCTGTCCCCAGACAATTATAGAACCATAGAAATGAAGAGGCTGGATGGTACCTCCAGAGATCATCTAGTCCATCTCCCTCCCCATGCTGCAGCAGGATTAAGCATACATAGACTATCCATGACAGGCGCTTGACAAACTTGTTCTGAAAAACCTCCAGTGACAGGGATTCCACCCCTTTTTAGGTAATCTGTTACAATGCATACTTATCCTTACAGTTAGAGAGTTTTTCTTAATATCGAACCTAAATATCCCTTGCTATGAATTTATGGGAGCATTCTTGTAGTTACATCACACAGAATATCATCCTTTGACTTCAATGGGAGCTTCACACTTGGAGCATCTGCAGGCCCAAGCTGCATAGGTATTAAATTCCCTGACCTGATACTGTAGCCCTAGCATTTGTGAGTAACAATTTTAGCTCTCATCAATTTTAAGTAAATCCTGCTCTTCCCACCACAACTCCTGTGTGGGCCTTGAGGACCTTCAGTAGAATGGAACTGATGTGGGTACATTGCACAGGGTGGCCAGATGCTGGGAGCATGCCTATGTAGCCTATGTTCAATGTGTTACACTTTCTTCCCTCCAAGTTAAGCACATGATTAAGCATTTTTACTGCATTGGATGCATTGGAGCCTTAACACTGTAGTTAATGCCCAGTGATGGTGGTAGTTACACAAGGATTACACACTTCTGCATACAATGGAGGAGAATCTGTGGGGCTGGTGGAATTGCAAATACATAGACTAACCAGAACTCTGTTCAGGAATGCAGCACATGCATGGGCTACTGCATTCCTGCGTCTGGCAGAGGGGAAGAATTGCTTCCTCCACCTTCAATTACTGGTTCAACCTATGGTACACAGGCTTGGTGCAGGCTACAGGATTTGCCCAATTGTAAGTGGACAAGTAATTTGGGTTGATGGTTTTGAATTTAAGAGATCTTTGTCTCACATATGATGTGACCATTGTCATTTGCCTTTTGATACCTTTTCATATGTCATGACCTCACCAATATTAAGTGCTATAATCAGCTGGTACAAATTGGCATAGCTTCATTGACTTAGTGCGAGCTACACTGATTCATGCCAGCTGAGGCTCTAGTCCATTGACTTTTCGCTCCTTTGCCCAGCCATCTCACCAATGCTCAATGCACTTGTTTCTGTTTAGAGCAAGTAGTTTCCAGTATTCTCCTGTCTGTTTGAAATTAACTAACAATAGGATGATCTCCTTTTGAAAGTATTTTCTGAATATATTCTCATTACTGTGTTGCTATTAGTCTCATTTATGGACAGACAATACTTCATTCAAGCACAGTTGTTGGAATAGCAGTAATGCAATAAGGCCAAGCCTCTGTTACAGAAGTAAACTGTGGGGTAGTACTAACTGCCTACAGTCAGTTTATTATAGAAACTACTTCTATTTTACTTCCTCCTTTAGGCTCTTCAGACATATCAGAGTGATCCCGCCATGAGAAGGATGCTAAATCAGCTGTATTTCTACATCATGCCAGTATTTAATGTGGATGGATACCATTTTAGCTGGACCAATGTAAGTAGTTTGGCCAATGTTTCTGAAAACATATTAAGATCCAAAAGATGGAATGCCTATAGACAGAAGTCTCATTTGAATGCTGTAATGATCTGATCCACCACTTTATTATATGTAACCTAAGGATATAATTGACTTGTAAGAAAGTTAAAATACTGCACTGAGCATCTTCAACATAGATGATTTGTTATATGTACATAGTTGTTTTATCAACATGTAGTCAATTATTTTCATTATTTTAAAAATTATAACTAGGATCGATTTTGGAGAAAAACAAGGTCAAAGAACTCACAGTTTCGTTGCCATGGTGTAGATGCTAATCGTAACTGGAAAGTGAAATGGTGTGGTAAGTCTGGAAATAACCTGAATGTGGATAACAATGTCATCCTGCATTTAACTGTCCAGAGCACTGAATAGATCAGAAAATTCTACAGCAGCAGTAGCCTCTCCATAGTTAAGACTGAAGCTAGTGTCCCATTGGCCAAACCATGGCTCACGAGCCACATGCGTTAAAGTGCAGCTCACGGTGCACCCCCTGCCCATTCCCCATGTTCCAGATGGGGGCGGGGGAGCTCAGGGCTTCTACCCTGCAGCAGGGTGGTGGGGCTAGTGGCTTCTGCCAGAGATGACTGGTGCATGCTGAGAGTGGGAGACACAATTTATAGGTTTGCTCCCCCGAACAGCTTAAATCACACACTCCTTACCCTCAGCAGCCCCCAGGTGTTAGCTCCATGTGGAGAGGCAGCAGCAAACACCTGGGAGCTTTAGGGAGGGGCCGCTCCTTTAGCTCCGCTGGGAGAGGCAGCAGCAAAAGCAACTGCTCTCCCTGCAGCTCCCAGCTGTTTGCTGCTGCCTCTCCCGAAGGGCATAGCTCCCAGTTTGCCAGCTCCAGCAGCTGCCATGCAGGGAGGGGGTCCTGTGGCACCATGTGACTGAGCAGGGCCAGTAAACCCTGGCAAAAATCTTGGGGGGCACATGACCTCCTGTGCTCCCCCATGCATTGCCTCTGGCTTCTGCCCAGCGGGAGGGGGGGTCTTGGGACTTCAGCCCCGCAGGGCATGCCTGCCAGGGCTTGGGCCTTCAGCAGTAGTGAGGCTGAAGCCCCCAAGCCCCAGCAGGCACGCCACAGCTCTTGAACTTCTGAAGATTGTCCTTTGTGGCTTGGAGGATCAGTAAGTTTGGCCACCCCTGCATTATATTGTAGGCTGGATTGTGAATGTTCCTCCTAACTTCTCAAAAAAGAAACCAAGTTTACCAGGTGCCACATCTCACCCCAAGGTAGAGTTTATCTGGGAAATTTGGTAAAAATGGAGAAAGAAGTTTTAATGTTAGGAGTATGCACTAATTGCTTTGCACTGCTCCAGTGATGCAAAGCAGCTGTAAACCCCGTTTGGATATGTCTACACTAAGAAATTAGGTCGAATTTGTAGAAGTTGGTTGTTTAGAAATCATTTTTATAAGGTCGAATGTGTGTGTCCCACAAAATGCTCTAAGTGCATTAAGTCGGCGGACTGCATCCACAGTACCGAGGCTAGCGTCGACTTCCGGAGCGTTCACTGTGGGTAGCTATCCCACAGTTCACGCAGTCTCCGCTGCCCATTGGAATTCTGGGTTGAGATCCCAGTGCCTGATGGGGCAAAAACAGTGTCGTGGGGGATTCTGGGTACATGTCGTCAGTCCCCCTCCGCCCCCCAGTGAGAGCAATGGCAGACAATCGTTTCGCGCCTTTTTTCCTGGGTTACCTGTGCAGACGACATACCACGGCAAGCATGAAGCCCGCTCAACTCACCGTCACCATATGTCATCTTGGTGCCAGCAGACTTGGTACTGCATTGCTACACAACAGCAGCTAATTGCCTTTTGGCAGTAGACGGTGCAGTATGACTGGTAGCCGTCATCGGCTGTCTGGGTTCTGGCAGACGTGGGACTGCATTGCTATACAGCAGCAGCTCCTTGCCTTTTGGCAGCAGATGCTGTATTACGACTGGTATCCGTTGTCGTCGTACTCCTCAGTGAGTTCAGTCAGAGGCGCCTGGACAGACATGTTTTGTCTCCTGGAGACTCAGTCCTGCCGGCAGTCCTATTGAACTGTCTTGACGATGATGGCTAGCAATCGTAATGCAGCATCTTCTACCAAGCACCCAGAAGATGCCGATGGCTATCAGTCATGCTACACCATCTGCTGCCAGCCTAAGATGTAAAAGATAGATGGAGTGGATCCAAACAGTAAATGGACCAGATTTGTTCTGTATTCATTTGCTTCCCCCTCCCTCCGTGAAATCAACAGCCTGCTAAACCCAGGGTTTTGAGTTCTATCTTTGGGGGGGGCCATTCTATGTGACAGATGTTTCTGTTTCTCCCTGATGCACAGCCACCTTTATTGATTTTAATTCCCTGTAAGCCATGTCGTCACTCGCCCCTCCCTTCCTCCCACCATCAGACAATAGTTTCGCGGCTTTTTTGAGCCCAGACACCATAGCACTGGGATCATGGAGCCCACTCAGATCACCGCGGCAATTATGAGCACTATGAACACCACGCGCATTGTCCTGGCATATATGCAGAGCCAGAACATGCCAAAGCAAAACCAGGCGAGGAGGCGATTGCAGCGCAGCGACAAGAGTGATGAAGAAATTGACAGGGACATAGACCTCTCCCAAAGTACGGGCCCCAGCAATGTGCAAATCATGGTGTTACTGGGGCAGGTTCATGCTGTGGAACGCCGATTCTGAGCCCGGGAAACAAGCACAGACTGGTGGGACTGAATCGTGTTGCAGGTGTGGGATGATTCCCAGTGGCTGCGAAAGACGATAGACGGAAACCATATCCCTATCTTGTCACCAGAGCACCAAGCCACCGAGTACATAAACCGAAAAGGGTACTTTTCAATGCTGCTGCAAGCCCTGGTGGATCACAAGGGACGTTTCACTAACATCAACGGGGGATGGCCAGGAAAGATACGTGATGCTCGCGTCTTCAGGAACTCTGGTCTGTTTCAAAAGCTGGAGAAAGGGACTTTCTTCCCGGACCAGAAAATAACCGTTGGGGATGTTGAAATGCCTTTAGTTATCCTTGGGGACCCAGCCTACCCCTTAATGCCATGGCTCATGAAGCCGTACACAGGCAGCCTGGACAGGAGTCAGAACCTGTTCAACTATAGGCTGAGCAAGTGCAGAATGGTGGTAGAATGTGCATTTGGACGTTTAAAAGCACGCTGGCGCAGTTTACTGACTCGGATAGACCTCAGCAAAACCAATATTCCAATTGTTATTGCTGCTTGCTGTGCGTGCCACAATATCTGTGAGAGTAAGGGGGAGACATTTATGGCGGGGTGGGAGGTTGAGGCAAATCGCCTGGCTGCTGTTTACGCGCAGCCAGAGACCAGGGCAGTTAGAAGAGTACAGCAGGGCGCGGTGTGCATCAGAGAAGCTTTGAAAACGAGTTTTGTGATTGGCCAGGCTACAGTGTGAAACTTCTGTTTGTTTCTCCTTGATGAACCCCCCCCAACCCCCAGTTCACTCTACTTCCCTGTAAGCTAACCACCCTCCCCTCCCCCCTTCGAGCACCGCTTGCAGAGGCAATAAAGTCATTGTTACTTCACATTCATGCATTCTTTATTAATTCATCACACAACTAGAGGGATAACTGCCAAGGTACCCCAGGAGGGGTAGGGGAGGAGGGAAATGCCAGGTTGGGTGGGGGAGGAGGGAAGGACAAGGACACACTGCAGTTTAAAACTTTAAAACTTTAACTCTTATTGAAGGCCAGCCTTCTGATGCTTGGGCAATCATCTGGGGTGGAGTGGCTGGGTGGCCGGAGGCCCTCCCACCGCGTTCTTGGGCGTCTGGGTGAGGAGGCTATGGAACTTGGGGAGGAGGGCTGTTGGTTATACAGGGACTGTAGCGGCAGTCTCTGCTCCTGCTGCCTTTCCTGCAGCTCAACCATACGCTGGCGCATATCAGTTTGATGCTCCAGCAGCTGGAGCATTGACTCTTGCCTTCTGTCAGCAATCTGATGCCACCTATCCTCTTCAGTCTGCCACTTGCTCTCTTCAGCCCGCGATTCAGCCTGCCACCTCTCCTCTCATTCATATTGTGCTTTTTTGCACTCTGACATTGACTGCCTCCACGCATTCTGCTGTGCTCTTTCAGCGTGGGAAAACATCTGGAGCTCTGAGAACATATCATCCCGAGTCCGCCGTTTTCTCCTTCTAATCTTCACTAGCCTCTGCGAAGGAGAAACATTTGCAGCTGGTGGAGGAGAAGGGAGAGGTGGTTAAAAAAGACACATTTTAGAGAACAATGGGTACACTCTTTCACGTTAAATTTTGCTGTTCACATTACACAGCACATGTGCTTTCGTTACAAGGTCGCATTTTTTCTCTTATATTGAGGGCCTGCCGGTTTGGTGTGAGAGATCACTCACGCAGTGCCAGGCAACAGATTTCGGCTTGCAGGCAGCCATGGTAAGCCACAGTCTTTTGGCTTTTTTAACCTTCATAACATGTGGGAATGGTTTCAAACAGCAGCGCCCTCATTTCCCATACCAAGCACCCGTTGGGTTGGCCATTTAAAATGGGTTTGCAATGTAAAAGGAGGGGCTGCGGTTTCCGGGTTAACATGCAGCACAAACCCAACTAACTCCCTCCCCCCACCACATCCAATTCTCTGGGATGATCACTTCACCCCTCCCCCCCCCACCATGTGGCTAACAGCAGGGAATATTTCTGTTCAGCCGAGCAGGAATGGGCCCCCCTGAATGTCCCCTTAATAAAATCACCCCATTTCAACTAGGTGACCTGAATGATATCACTCTCCTGAGGATAACAAAGAGAGATAAGGAATGGATGTTGTCTGCATGCCAGCAAACACCAGGACCATACGCTGTCATGCTTTGTTATGCAATGATTCCAGACTACGTGCTACTGGCCTGGCGTGGTAAAGTGTCCTACCATGGCAGACAGGATAAGGCAGCCCTCCCCAGAAACCTTTTGCAAAGGCTTTGGGAGTACATGAAGGAGAGCTTTCTGGAGATGTCCCTAGAGGATTTCTGCTCCATCCCCATACACGTTAACAGACTTTTCCAGTAGCTGTACTGGCCGCGATTGCCAGGGCAAATTAATCATTAATCATTAAACACGCTTGCTTTTAAACCATGTGTAATATTTACAAAGGTACACTCACCAGAAGTCCCTTGTGCGCCCTCACGGTCTAGGAGCACGCCTTGGGTGAGTTCAGGGGTTACTGGTTCCAGGTCCAGGGTGATAAACATATCCTGGCTATTGGGGAAACCGGTTTCTCCACTTCCTTGCTGTGAGCTAGCTTCATTGTCTTCATCATCATCTTCCTCGTACCCAAAACCCGCTTCTCTGTTGCGTGCTTCTCCATTGATGGAGTCAAAGCACATGGTTGGGGTAGTGGTGGCTGCACCCCCTAGCATGGCATGCAGCTCCGTGTAGAAGCGGCATGTCTGCGGCTCTGCCCCGGACCTTCCATTTGCCTCTCTGGCTTTGTGGTAGGCTTGCCTTAGCTCCTTAATTTTCACACGGCACTGCAGTGCGTCCCTGTTATGGCCTCTGTCCTTCATGGCCTTTGAAACTTTTTCTAATATTTTGCCATTTCGTTTACTGCAACGGAGTTCAGCTAGCACTGATTCGTCTCCCCATATGGCGAGCAGATCCCGTACCTCCTGTTCGGTCCATGCTGGAGCTCTTTTGCGATCCTGGGACTCCATCATGGTTACCTGTGCTGATGCACTCTGCGTGGTCACCTGTGCTCTCCACGCTGGGCAAACAGGAAATGAAATTCAAAAGTTCACGGGGCTTTTCCTGTCTACCTGGTCAGTGCATCTGAGTTGAGAGTGCTGTCCAGCGCGGTCACAATGAAGCACTCTAGGATAGCTCCCAGAGGCCAATACCGTCCAATTCTGTCCACACTACCCCAAATCTGACCCGGAAAGGCCGATTTCAGCGCTAATCCCCTCATCAGAGTTGAAGTAAAGAAACCGGTTTAAAGGGTCCTTTAAGTCAAAAAAAAGGGCTTCGTCGTGTGAACGTGTCCAGGCTTAATTCGATTTAACGCTGCTAAATTCGACCTAAACTCGTAGTGTAGACCAGGCCTTTAAGAAGCTAAGTAAGCCAGTTTTACCGCTTGCTTTGTGTTGCTAGAATGAGCTGGTGCACAATGGTGAATGTGGCTCATGGTGTAACTGATCTGTTTGTTTGTTTTTAATTCCTACCCTTTTTATTTATGTTTCTAAAATGTTTTGGTTTAGAGACTTCAGATATTTTGCTGGCCTTGCTGAGACAAAGTATCTTTTAGTAGTTCAAGGTGGCTATTAGTGGAGGTTTATAAAAGAAACAAAGAGCTACTTTTAATTTTATAGAGATTAATTTTAAACTCTATTATATAAATATTTATAACAGAAACTGACCTAAATTTTGCTTTAATATAGATTAAGTTCAAAATAATGAATTATAGCAGATTATCAGAAACGGATCCCTTGAACTGGAAATGGCATTTTATAATCTAGATTGTAGAGTCTTTATACATGTAAATGGGTACATACCTATATATTCAAGTAGTGGTGTAGTAGATAGGACATTAGACTGGGACCTAGAAGACCAGGGTTCTATTCCTGTTTGTTGTGTGGCCTAGAATAAGGGTAAGTCTTTTCACTTGAGTTTCCCCTCCTTCTGAATTGTCTATTTAGACTGTAAATTCTTAAGAGCAGGAATTGTTTCTTATTATGTATTTATACAGTGTTTAGCACAACATAAGAACTTAAGAATGGCCATACTAGGTCAGACCAAAGGTCCATCTAGCTCAGTATCCTGTCTTCTGACAGCGGCCAATGCCAGGTGCCCCAGAGAGAATGAACAGAATAGGTAATCATCAAATGACCCATTCCCAGCTTCTAGCAAACAGAGGCTAGGGATACCATCCCTGCCCAATAGCCATTGATGGACCTAGCCTCCATGAACTTATCTAGTTCTTTTTTGAAAGAATGCCCTAAATCTGGGGGTCTGATCCAGCTTGGAGCCTGCAGATGCTACTGTAATACAAATAGTCTCATTACTTGCGGTGAGATTAGTTGCATGAGGAAATGCTCAGTCGTTGCTAGGAGGAAGGGCTCCACAGTCTGCCATCTAGTGATTTGTTATTTTTATCTCTACATAATTTAGCAAATTTTATGGAGAAAAGTAAATTGGGCAAGCAGTATTAATCATAGTGATGGCAAGTCAGGAAGGACAGAACAGAAACATTAGAAAATCCAGTAAAATACACTTACAGTTTTTGACACCATCTTTTGCATATATTATGAGCACTTAAATCTACTTGTTTAAATTTTATACTGTTGCTTCCATTCCTCTTCTCCCATACTGCCTATCTTGTTAGTATTTCTGCTTTTACCATCTCACTCCCTCCAACCCAATTCCAGTCCGTTACTTCCCACTTGTTTCCTGTGCTAGAGCCTAAACACATGGGCCCATGTCCTGAGCTGTGATAAAGAAGCACTCGACAGTGCTTAGGAGGGACGAGGCAAAGGCCATCTTTGTGCTTCCCTGATTTTGGACAAATCTGTGCTGTTCTCTAGAGCAATTTAGAGCAACTTTAAGGCTACTCTAAGACTCATTTACACAGAGATATTCAGGAAAATTAATCCAAATTAACTAACTGTGTGAATTTCAAGTAGATAAGTTAAACAGCGTTAAACCATGGTGTGGATGCTCTTATTCAAAATTAAAGTGGCCTTAATTTGGTTTAGCTTTCTCCATTTTGGAAGTGAATTAAGGTAAACTTAATTGATGACACTTTAATTCTGAGTAAGGGCATACACACGTGGGTTTAATGTGGTTTAATTTTCCTGAGTGTCCTTGTGTAGACAAGCCCTAAATGGATACCTGTGGCCCCAAAGGGCTTTTCTGCCACTCTGGGATCACTAAGGGCTTGTCTACACTTGAAACACTTCACCAGCACAGTTGTAGCGCTGCAGTTGTGCCACTGTAGCATTTCATTGAAGACAGGAAGGGTTTCCCCATTGTCACAGGTAATACACCTCTCGAAGAGGCAATAACTTGATCAATGGAAGAATTCTTCCATCAACCTAGCACAGTCTACATGGAGATTTAGGTCAGCTTAACTACGTCCATCAGGAGTGTGGATTTTTCACACCCTTGAGTGATGTAGCTGGGTTAATCTAATATTCTAGTGTAGAACACCCCTAAGTTGGACCACTCACTCCACTGGCTGCAGGGAGGGGGTTAGTATAGGAGCAGCTATAACAGGTCAATGCAACCTGAGAATCCCCCATGTAGGGGAGAGAGATTTCCAGAACTGACCCCCAGATTTAGGGCAATTTTAGGGTATAGATGCAAAGCCGAACTAATCCAAAGATACAGCCCATGCTGTTGCATCATTCTTTGCTTAAATTTATGACCACTAGCAACAGATATTTTGAAAAACGAATGTATGTGCACAAAAGAAACTATTGCTTTCACGTTGGAGTGGGCAGGTCTCTTGTCATATCGTTGGAGGAATATTTTATTGTATCTTATCATATTATTAATACTCACACATATTTTTTCAGTCCCCAATTGATCTATCTCAGTTTCCCTTAACTCCCTTGCCCCTCACCTCTGCACTGAAATAAAAATTCCTGTTCCTTGGTTCTGGAAGACATTTGTCTTTTCTGAATGAGTGAAATCTTTCTTTTCTATGCAGAATGGATTTGTTGCCCTATAACAATGCTATCTGGACTGCTTTGTGTATTATGACTATTATTTATTTAGTTCCTGCAATGTCCTTTGCCCTATACAGAACAAAACCAACATATCCCTGCCCTGATGGGCTTATAGTTTAAGTCAGAATTCATTCCCCATGTTCATTCAGTCCTACTGCTCGCTCCACCAAATACATAGACTGCTCCCTACTGAGACCCCAGTCCATCCTTAAAGGGACTTCCATACAAATAGCAATTTACTGATCTTCAGAACATCCCTTTGAAGAAAATATTTTTTTCAGAAACAAAAAATGAAACTGATTAGAAGTTCAGTATTTTGCCCAAGGATAAACAAATCAGTCAGTGAAAGAGACAAGATTAGAACTCTGAAGTTCCTTACTCTAAGTCGCGTGCTCAGTCTTCTCACTACTCTGACTGAAGTGGAGGTGGAGGATTATCATATTTCCATGCTTACATTGTCCTGATCTGCTTAAAGTTCTGCACTGTGAATTCTCATAAGGTAGATTCTAAAACTTCTTAATTGGGTCAGTTGTGTTTACAGTTTGCAGGCAGAGTTTGAAATGCATATGGGTGCCTCTGGGTACGTACGTTGTGAGCACAAATCCTATTTATGTGTAGTACCTGCTCAAGTGTGACACCCAAATGGCTGGGTACCAGGAGTTTCTTCTTTGAATTAAGTGACACTGCTGTGCCACCGTCTTTTCTTTTCTCTTCTAATGTAGCTCTTTGATGCTATATTTTACTCTGTTGCTTTGTATTCTGTGAAGACTGAAAAAGGAAATTTATCAGTGATCTTAGTAAATTTCACTTTGCAGCCTGTGGCTCATGGGAAACACAATTATTTCTTTAAGTTAAAGTATGGAGTGGGCAACCAAAGTCAACACTAGAAGCAGCAACAGTTTTAAAGTATAGAGTGTACAGATTGCAAGCTCTTTAGGACAGGGACTGTTATTACATGTGTGCATTTAACACCTAACATAATGGTCTCCTGATCCTCATGCAGATCCATTAGGCACTATTTATAGTATAAATAATATTTAAAAAAAAAACACTAGGCAAATACTTAGGGACAAATCCTCATCTCATAAACCAAATACAATGTAAAGGGCTTCACTAACACTTAGCATAGGGTGCTGGGAGTTGGGGGCAGAATTTCCACCCAAGGCCTGCTATATAGCTGGGCTGTGGAGAAAATTACCTCATACTGGCAGAAGTAGGAGATGCAAGCAAGTTTGGGGCTTGTACTGTTCCTTATCTCACCCTTAATCCCACCTCAATGCTTCTGTACGAAAATGAGCTCTATTAATTTCAACACTTCCACACTGTGTGAACACAGCATTTCCAGTTTATTTTGGGCCTTGCACATCTGCAGTGTGTTCTGAAGGATTTGACTGTCTCAATAAAACACTGCAGGATACAAAAATCAGGCAGATGGTTGACATTTAATGTATTTCTATTTTCTCCTTGTGACTGTAGCTTTGACACTTGATAGTAGTTGACATTAACTGTATTTCTCCCCCTCCCCCAATTCTGTCTGTAACTTTGAAGAACTTCCAGTATGGAAACTCATAGTGAGCTCATTGCATTATCCGAAGTCATTCATTCACAGGACAACTTCATTATAAGAAGAGAGTTTAGAAAAATATATTCTTATACAGAGAGAGGGAAAACTAGAACCTGTTCTTCATCCTGTTTTCTGCACTGGTTCTATGTGAGGGAGGAGCCTTCTTCAGGGTTGTTCAGTCAGCATGTAGGCATTATTAAAACTAATTTATGGTATAGATATGGGTTTATCTGGAAGCAGGAGGTTACACCTTGTTTTTATTTATTATGGACAAGATTTCTCTCTGGCAATGAAAGTATAGTCATGTCAAGGCACTATTGAAATGCATTTTTAAGTTCCTCTCTTTAATCTACATTACCTTAAAAGTAGATCTGTTCTTCAAAACAATTTTCCTACAGTAAAGAACTGAATAAGAAAATTTTCTTACCATTGCCTATTTTGGCAAAAGTTGTGCAAAAAATGTGATGGGTTTCACAGAGAGATTGTTTGGTATTTTTATTTAAAACAAAACCAACAAACAATCTCAGTAGTTTCACAAGGTTTGGGTTTTTTTAAAATTGGGACACAGATTTTGCCTAAAACTAACCTGCCAGGCTAGACATTTGAGGATTTCCCCCCAACATACAAGAATATCGAGGGTGGCAATAAGATGTCAGTGGCACCTACACCAGCCACCCCACCTGATTGTAGGGAGACAAGGCTAGAAAAAAGGGCCACATCCATGGATCCCTTATGCTAGTGAGTTCAGACTTCTGGAACTGCTCCTTGGGATTATAGAGACAAGCCTTCAGGCTGCACTAATTTATGCCAGGGACCCAGGAGGCTGCAGGATCAGGAAGTGCAAAAGTCACCTCTGTACCCTTCCTCCTGAGCTGTACTGAGCACTTCTTAGCCTCAGCTCAGGTTCTGGGCTTAGCCTGAGGTAAATGAAGTCTGTTTTCACATGACAACTACACATTTTAACAGAGAGCTGCAGAGCAATAACACTATGATTACCATATTCCTTGCTACTGCCAGGGTCTTAAGTACTTTTTTCATAAATTTCTTTTGTATGATAAGTGTCTTTCACTTTAAGTGGAAGGAAACCAGGGCTTTGCAGGAATCCTTAATAACATGAAATATAATAGTAATGGCTACTCAGCTTGATACCTAAAATGGGGTGGCACTTACAGAAGTGATGGAAAAAAGTTACCAGCCCCAACTGCAGATTCAAAAATGAATATAGCTAAGATCATGAGCTGGGATTTGAAAAGATAGCTATACTTAAGCAAACCTGGGTATGCAGTGGTTATGGTGAGGACAGATGGTTTGCTCCCTGCAGAGCAGATGGCCACCAAGTCATCTAAGTCTCAAGAGCATCCTATCTAAACGTCTTGTCAAATATTACAGCTACAAGAAATAGCTATTTTCCAGAGTCCCAAAGAGTTTGCACTTTCTTGATATTTCATCTCCAGTTACAGCATTAAATGAATCATGAAAATAAACATATCTCCAATAGTAAACAGGGTAATCTCGTAAGATCCTAGATTCTTATAATCCTACTGTAAACAGTGAAATTCAGTTTGCGTGAAGAATGGAAGTTCTGAATTGGTCAATGTATTGCTATGTGCCAGTTGAAATTCCAGTTTCCTGGGGGAGGCCTGTGTCATCTTTGTGGCAAGGATATATGCATAGTGGATAAAAGTGCATTCCATTCCACTGATTTCTTGGCTGTTTGCTTCCATTCATTCTTTTCAGGTAGCAGGTTCTCTGTGTTTTCAGAAGTAGGATGGCAATTTGTGTGCTGTTTTTTAGGCTTCTCCATAAGCACAAGGTAAGCCAGAATTAGATTGTTACATGCGGTTTGTGAACACTCACTGCTATTTTTCTTTTTCAATGTGTAGATGAGGGGGCTTCCTTTCACCCATGTGATGATACGTACTGTGGTCCCTTTCCCGAGTCTGAGCCTGAAGTAAAGGCTGTAGCTCACTTTCTTCGCAAACGCCGGAAACAAATAAAAGCCTATCTGTCTTTTCATGCATACGCTCAGATGTTGCTCTATCCATACTCTTACAAGTATGCAACAATTCCAAATTTCAGCTGTGTGGTAAGTGCAATAGTTCTTGGAGATTACATCCCTTCTATGCTATTTCTGTTATTGTTTAGAGAGCAGACCTGGTTCTCTAATATGTCATATTTAGCGATATTTATTTCAGCTCTATTTGCAGTCTTATCCTGGTTATGTAACCTTTACTCTAATTGAATTAATGGTGACTCACTTAGAATGGGATAGTTTCTTCCATCAATCTCTATAAAGTAATTTATAGGCTAATCAGTGGAGTTTTAATTAGTGTTATCATAAATTATTAAATATTAATGGAAGCTGTTACTAAATCCCCATGCACCTAGCTGAAAGTCTATCTCTATATGTTTGAAAGAACTAAAGAGGTATAAATACTTGACAGAAAAAAGATTTGATATTTTAAAGTTTGAACTTATTAACAATATAGAAACCTATCAACTATTAAATTTCATCCAGAAATAAAGCTTCTAACCCTTAATATTGCAGCTCACTGAGCTAATATTGTTACCTTCTTTGATCTGAGCAATCTGCCAATATTTAAGGTCTTGTGGGTTGTTTCCTTTAGGAGAAATTGATGATGGAGTCAGGGGTTTTTCATGCAATCCTGTTTCTTTACAAAGCTTTTATAAAAGTCCAGTTTCCCAGACTTCGTATAAAATTAAACAGGGGACAGTTTCTTTGCTTACTGTACCAAGCCTCTTTTCAGCCAGCACTTTGCCCAAAGATCTCTCCCTCTTGACTTTCTCTCAAGGCCATATTATTGGTGCTTGTCTTGAGATCTGCTTCTGTCCACAGACACAAACCCCTCCACCAAATAATACCCACCTGCTGCATTTGCATTTAGTACCCCACAAAACCCCCTCCACCCACATAGCTCAGCTTCTGACCAGCCTTTCCCGATGCCTCTTTTTTGGATTGTGGCTCCTATTATTTCAGCTATCTTACTCCAAAAAGGAGCTTAACAGCTCCTAACTTTTATCCTGAATGTAGGGCGCTATCATACTCACCAGCTTCACTTAGGTTTTACCCCTCCTCCATCATAATACAGTACAAACTGAATTCTCTTAGTTGCATGGATCTGGAGTATGGACTAAGGGGCTCAGTAGCATTTATTTGGGGGGCGGGGCATTAGGACAATTAAAAGATCTTTCCTGACACTATTTCTGTTAAGACTTATTTGCTCCAACTCCTGAAAATTTCCTGTGTCTGATGTCATGCTTGGGAAGTGGAGCAAACTATCAGTGATTCAAGAAGCCAGAACAGCTAAAAATGAGAATTATAAGGAGTTGCAGCATGACCAAACATTTAATTTGCAATGCTTCAAGATGTATTGATTTTCAATATTTAAAATATCCATCATAATCAAATATGGTAAGATTTCAGCTCACTTGAACTTTTGTGAAGAGCTGTACTGAGGTGGAAAGCAGAATTATAATGAAGCTTCCATCCCATTTATCTCTCTCCTGTGGTTGACTGAAAGCGCTTTATTGGTCCAGATGGATTTCATGTGTTGAGGTTGGCCAGCAAGTGAAAGCTGTTCCAGGGGCCTCCACATGCATGAGGGGTTAGGAACATTTAGTGTAAATAGGGTCCTTAATTATTCCTGATCAGAAAGCAAAGATGCTTCTGTCCAATTCACTACACACTAGTGTGCTGTTGTTTCAGTTAAAGTGGTAAATTATTCAGTGATGCTTTGAAACTGGAGTGCAGTATATTGGTAACAACGTGCATAAATATTCGGCTCCAATTTAGACAACTCCCTTATTAAGTTTCAATTGAAACCTGTTATGTTAAGATCTTTAAAGGGAAGTTGGACTTCAGTTATTGTTTGGTAAATGTCTGCACCAGTTATTTCAATCTGTAGGGTTTTTTTAAAGTTTAATTTACTAGTCATATTTTTTTCTATACAATCCTTTGTTTCAGTATTCGCAGCTCCCTTTGCTGAAATCTGCTAATATTGCAAGTTCTCAGGGCCTGCTCTTGAAAGACTCTGGGAATTTTGATTGCTCAGTATCATTCAGGATCAGACCTATATAGCATATGAAGCATTTCAAAATTGTTCCCTTCCTTCTCTATGTGTGACACAAACAGATTGAGTGAACACATTGCTGGTAGCCTGAGAACTGTGCACTCACTACATCCAGGTGTTTGTTTCCCTTATATTGGAAGCATATTATGGTCATTTACCATGGACCTTCACTCAGTTGCCACATCTGAACAGGAATCAGTACAATATTATCCTACTTTTAAAATAATATTGCAATAGAATTTCTCCATAATGTTTTCAACAGTTTTTTTTTGGGGGGGGGGGCATTATTTGATATACGGGTCCTTGGAACCTTGAAATTGAATATCAATTATCAATATTTTCTCCCTTACAACACCACACCAGGATGTATGTCATGGAAGATCATTCCTCAGTGGTAGGTCACCCATGTGAAACCACAGCATTTTTCCACTCCCCTACATGTATTTCAGATGGTGGATTGCAAGCACATATCAGAGGAGAAATAGGCCCAAGTGGCACCCCCACCCTCTTTCACAGATCTCAAAGAATGGCATGTAGCTGGGGGGTCTCTGTATTTTGGGGTAAGTGGTTGGGCAGGAGCGGAGCTGGGAAATGGCCAGTCTGCACAGGATCACTCCCATCTCCAAACCTGTTGAATTTCCCACAGGAGCTCATTATAGCATTAACTTCATTTCCTAGCTCCATGCATTCTCTCCCCCTTATGGGACTGGGAGAGAAATGAGCACACGCTGGGAACCTCTTGCAGCACAGTTCTTCCACTACAAACCAACAGAGGCAACTATAAACCAAAAAAGACCACTTGCAGGATTCTAAGTTAGTGTACTGGAATTTCTTCTAGGATAAAAAGTAGTTTCTGCTCCAGTGAAAGGCCACATATAGGAAGAGCTGCATGCCCAGTCCAAAACAAATTTTCTATAACCTACTTGTTGGACAAAAAAAAAAAAAATGTAACACTGGAACCCATATGGGGTATCATTAAACAATTACAACCCATGGTCTGTGAAGAACACATCCTGAAAGAAATCTTCCCATTTTCTGGCCTTCAAAAACTCCCCACAGTCCAAGATCCACAAACACAAAGCAGTACCAGACCTTGCTATAACAGAGGCAAAAACCTGCAGACATCTCCATTGATACAATAATCAACACACCCTTCAAGATCCATGTTCCCTACACATACCTATCACAACATGTGGCATATCTCATCCAGTGCACTAAGTACCCGAATAACAAATATGTGGGTGAAACCAGACAATCACTATACTCTCCAATGAACTCACAAACATGATAAAAGACAAAAACAACCTATCATCCATGTGTAAACACTTTTCACAAAACAGTCACTCCATATGTGACCTCTCAGTCCTCGTCCTCAAAGGAAACCAGCACAACACCTTCAAAAGATGAGTCCCGAAGCTTCAATTTATAACTTTGGTAGACACTAAAAATCATGTAACTAATAAAGACACTGGATTTATGGTTTATTACAACAATCCATAACCCACTAACCCTACTTTTTTGTCCTCTGAATGCAGAGGTGTTACCTGGCCACATTACCTTGAATGGTCTTCTAATGTGTGTTAACTACTTATGCTAAACAATTTGTTCCACCTTGTATTTAGCTGTGAGACACTGAGTACCTTTCCCAGACCTGAAGAGCAGCTCAAAAGCTTGCCTCTTTCACCAACAGAAGTTGGTCTAATAAAATATATTACCTCACTCACCTTGTCTCCTTGATATTTTGGGACCAACATGGCTACAACAACACTGCTGCAAACAAAAATCACTTTGCTGTGAAAAATGTGTTTATCCATTAAATTATAGAATCATAAAAATGTACGGCTGGAAGGGCCCCAAGAGCTCATCTAGTCAACCCCCCTTCGTAGAGGCAGGACCAAATTAGCCTTGACCATCCCTGACAGGTGTTTGTCTAACCTGTAACCATCTCATAGCCACCTGTAACCACCTTGTAGTCTTATGACTGCTTGTCATTTAGAGCCACATAGGCCACTTGGGAGCTTCCCCAATCAAAGTGGAGGGAGGCTAGCCACAGTGCCCAACTTTCTGTTCCAGCCTGCACCCTCTCAAAGGTGCCCAGGAGTGCACGTGAGCTGTCCATGGGACCCATTTTATACAGACCCAGTCCCTGTGCCTGATTGCTCTCATATAAAGTCCTGCAGACTCTTTTCCAGCTCTTCCTGCCAGGTGAGCAACACCTGCCTCTCCAGATGGTGTGACTGCTGGAAACTTTGCAGGGTCTTCTGCATCTTCTGTTGCTGTCTCATCACCATTGCCAGCAGAGGTGTTGAAACAATTTATATAGTGGGGTTGCTGTGAGCCATTGAACCAAACCCTAAACCATGTATAGAATGGAAACTACTTCGAGTCACGGGGTGCTGCAGCACCCCCCACACTCCTAGTTCCAGCACCTATGATTTCCAGGTCTCCTACATTGTCTAAGCTATCTAACCCTTGCACCAGTTCAGATGCCAGACAAGTCTGCAGTGTAACAGCATGTCATCCCACTCCGGTCTGTTTTCTAGCCACAGCCTGCTCAGAGACCTTCTGGGCAAATACCTTGTGCACTTTATTTACAGTGTTCCCACCACCATTACAAACTTGCGCAGCTCAGTATTTACAAGTATATAATCCTTAGCTCCCTCAGCCAAGGAGTGGAGAGACAGAAGGGCACTCCCCCTGAGGCTCTTTCCTGTCTGATTCTCAAAAGCTTTCCAGTATCTCTTTTCCCCACAAGCACTACTTTCCTGTGCCTTTTATACTTTTTGGGCTTGTGGGTTAATTAGTCTTATAGCCCTTTATACTCCACCCAGAATCTATCAATTAGGCACACCTTTTCCCCTCCCATTTACTCTAGGACAATTTAATTGATGATCCAGTGATCAGAGTTATAGTACAGCTGCTGTTGCCCAGCACTCTGTTACACATACCATCCCCTCCATCATCCAAGTCATTAATGAAAATATTGAGTAGGCACCAGACACAGGAGAGACTCCCCCGGTACCCCTCCTCCCCATATGACAGTGAACCACTGATAACTATTCTTTCGGTGCACATTTTCCACCAATCATGCACCCACTATATAGCAATTTCATCTAGAAACCATTCCCTAGTTTGCTTATGATGTCTCATTGGACTGTGTCAAAAGCTTTACTAAAATCAAGATGATCACATCTACTGCTTTCCCCCCGCCCCCCATCCATTAGGCCAGAAATCCCAACAAAGAAGGAGAGGAGGTTGGTTTGGCATCATATTGACAAATCCATGTAGGCAATTTCTTATCACCTTATTATCCTCTAGATGCTTATAAATTGACTGTTTAACAATTTGTTCAAGTATCTTTCCAGGTATCGAAGTTAGGCTGACTGGTCTATAATTCCCTGGGTCCTCTTTGTTCCCCTTTTTAAAGATAGGCAAATATAACACCTTTCTCCAGTCCTCTGGGACTTCATGAGTCCTCCATAAGTTTTTGAAGATAATGGTTCCGAGATTGCTTCAGCTAATTCCTTAAATACCCTAGGATGAATTTCAGCAGGCCCTGCCAACTTGAATACATCTAAACTTATCTAAATATTCATTATCAAGTTCTTTCCCTATTAAAGCTTGTGTTCCTTCCCCCTTGTTGTTAATATTAATTGTATTATGCATCTGCTCACACTTAATTTTTGTATAGAAGACTAATGCCTATTTTGCTTCAACACCTCAGCCTTCTTGGTGTCATCTATTATTAGCTCTGCTTCCCTGGAAAGTAGTGGACCTACACTTTCCTTCATCTTTCTATTTCTCTTAATATATTTATAGGACCTTTTCTTACTGCCTTTTATGTCCCTTGCTAGGTGTAACTTACGGTACTTGTGCCAAAGCCTTTCTGATTTGCTTCTGTTATTGAGTATTGTTTTGTACTTATCCTTAGCAATTTGTCCACCTATCCATTTTTTGCAAGGTTCCGTTTTGATTTTTAGGTGATTGAAAAGTTTCTGAAGCAGCCATATTGGCCTCTTGTTATATTTCCTTCACAGTGAGATAGCAAGCTGTTTTGTCCTTAATATTGTCTCTTTGAAAAACTGCCAGCTCTCCTGAAAATATGGTAACTTAGGCTCCACAGGATCATAAAACCTAGTATTGCATTAGGAGGATCATCCGACCTAGTATTGCATTAGGAGTAAGTGTTCTGTAGTTGAAGTTCCAATCCTATTACAGAAATTAATGTGAAATCTAAAGTATTTATTGTTTCCTCCCATATACAGGAATCTGCAGCTTATAATGCTGTTAATGCTCTTCAGTCCGCTTACGGTATAAGATACAGATATGGCCCTGCTTCTAGCACTTTGTGTAAGTTTCTCTCATAAACTGGTTTGTTACTTTGACCTAGATATGGTATATGGGGCGGCCTGTACTATAACAAAGGAAGCAAATCTTGTCTAAAGTGAACTTTGATCAAATTGTGGCAGGTGAGGAAGGCAGAGGGGAAGATGTAACTGATTAAATCCATCTGCAATGGCAGAGATAAATGCAACAGTTTCTAGAGAGAAAAGAAGAAAGACAAGGAACATGTCCAGTAAGCTGCAGTAAATTTTAGCATACATAAAGATCAATAGAAAACTTCAAAACAGGATATTTAACAGTTAAATCTTGAGATTGAGAGAAAAATAATTCATAGTAAACATTTCCATGCTCTCGCTCTCTCCCCTTGTAATTGAGATATCACTGCACATGGTGTTCATTCAGAAACTGAGGTGGTCTTTTTAAAAGCTGGATTTAGAATATCCCAGTTTTTCATTGAGAATAAATAATAGCAAGTGCATCTGTATTTGGAAATCTTCTTTAAAAAAAATGATATTGAATTCAAATGCTTATTCTTCCCCCAAGGGCAAAGGATCTTTAAAGCTTGGGTTTTAGCTAACAATGTTTGTCAGCTGAGCTCTCTAGGAGGTTAGTAAGGGAAAAGTTCAATAGTTTTCTACAACACCATAAAGACTTTTCACTAGGACCCTTTGATTTGATAACCATTTGAAGACGGAATTTACTCAGTTAGGACAGGCTTAAAACAGAATTTTATAAATATAGCAAGATAGTTTTCTTTATTTCCTCTGCTACTGATACAGATGTGCTCAGTAAAGCATTTTTCACCTTTCCTCACAACTCACTTTCTCTTTGTGCTTAGTCCTTCAGCAGAGTAAGATTGTGTTATAACTATACAGTCTTTTGCCATATCACAAGTATAGCATTGGGACTTAATGGTTAGGATTACGTTGAAGAAAATAGGCTATAAAAAAATCTTTATCTAAGTATACATGATAATTAAAATATAGAGGCAAGGAAAAAGTATGAGGAACACAGTTCTTCTGTGAGGTTTATCAGTGTTAACCACCATCCCTGCAAATGTTATTATGCACTGAGCAAACCATGGAAAATAGAGAAGGGATGGAAATGATTTTTGGGGAAAAAAAATAAAGGAAAAGTTTAGTCTACTTTGTCTTCTTAGACCCTGATCCTGCAATGTGTTCTTAAATACATGAAGAGTCCAACTGAAGTCAATTGGACCATGCAAAGAAAGGGTCTGCATGGATGGACACTTTTGCAGGGCTGAGGCCTTAGATTGCAATCACCTGGGGACAGGGACAGCATCGTCCTTGAAGCTCTGTACAGCAGTGTTCTGAACTATACTATAGGTGTTCAGTAAATGAGGTAGGAGAAAAGAGAATGGAGAGAAAAATATTCCTGGTGTGAAAGCTTTTTACATAAAAGATAATTATTAGATTTTTCCCATGTTAACTGTGGGCCTAATCATATATGATGCTAAGTCCCTTCCATGAGATATTGGATGCCCATGAACTTCTCTGGGAGATGAGGGTGCTCAGCACCTTGGAAGATAAGGCCCTGAGTTGTAAGTACTCAGTAAGAGTCTTAAATACAATATTATGATAACAGTATATTTCAAACAAATCATGATACTTTTTTTTCTTCCCCAGATGTGAGCTCTGGTAGTTCTATGGACTGGGCCTACAAAAATGGCATCCCCTATGCATTTGCATTTGAGCTGCGTGACACTGGCCATTTTGGATTTTTACTTCCTGAGACTCTGATCAAACCCACTTGTACAGAGACCATGCTAGCAGTTAAAAATATAACTATGCATTTGCTAAAGAAGTGTCATTGAGAGTTATATTTGGGATCCAGAACTTAGCTAATGTTTTACTTCAGGTGTTTATTAAATAGACACTGTCAAGTCATTGCAATTCTAAATCTGACATTTTAAAACTGTAGCTCACAGTAGAAAATGTGGTAATTATTCTACCTTGGAGGGTTGGGAGGTGAAAATCCTTTCACTTCTACACTGCAAAAGTCCTACTAAGTTAATATATCACATCAGTGATTTGTTCACAACTAAATACTCTGTCCTTATTAGGGATGAATACTAAGGTCTTGATTCTAGACCATTTAAATAGTGAAATTTTTGCCACTGACTTCAGTTGGAGAAAGATCTAGTCCCAAATACAGTTTTGGAGCCAAATTCTGGCAGGTTCCCCACACTGCAGACTTCAAGGAAACCCACACCCAGAACTACAGGGCACAATTGGCTACCCAATTCCTTCCATTCTCCCATAAATCACAGCATCTGCAGGAGCCACAATGGAACATTCCAGAGTGGGGTCTATAGATCAGTATAGTTCACGTGTTCATGCACTTATGTCCCCTAACCCAGCATTGGCCCTTCTACATAACGCCCTGTACTCCTAGTAGGAATAATGTATATGTGGTCCATGGTTGCTGCTGGCCAGACTACAGGCAGGAAACAGTATGATTTTTTCACCATATGTGTCTGCACTTTAGAGACCATTTCTTTCACATAGTGCCAGAATTTGACTCCTAGTTTTCTTTTAAATATTCAGAGTTAGATATTTTTAAATAGAGACCAGCATATTATCATGCATAAATATAAATTTTAAAAGTTGTGTTCCCTGTAATAAAGAATTATAATAGAACAATTAATAGATATAATATTATACTGTATGGATGTATAACAACAAAATAATTTGCAGTGACTCTGGACTTGGACAAGATCATCAGCTTCTGTACATAGCTGTGGGCAATGAAGTTACACCATTTTGCACCAGCTGAGGATTTGGCCCTTAAACAACAACAAATCGGAGTTCTTATTTCTAGGTACTTACAGTGAGTGCTCTGTGGCTACCTGGCTATTCAAGGTTTTCACATGTTTTAAAGACATTGATAATGGATTTTTAACTGAATGGGACCTAAAATGTGGAAGCTTTGCAGCTGACCGGTTTCTAGTGAAGAAACACAGTATTTGAAAGAACAATGCTGAAAGCACAGAGGTTTTCTTGGTATTTTCAGAATAATATTTTTGTTGCTAGATCTTTAACATTTTATATGTTTTAATATTTTGGGTTTGAATTTAAATTTGTCATAAAGTGTTAAATAAATCACATTTGTTAATAAAAATCTACAAACATATGAAGCATTCTTTCCATGTGCCTCCCCAACCCCTCTTTGTAATGTCATCCCTTGATCTATCACATTTAGTTATTAAACTCCTTGGAGCAGAGAAAGTCACTTATTTGTCTGTATAGCATCACAGATATCTATGGTGTTATATAAACAAATATCTACAGAACTCGAAGTCAAATAAATTACTCAAAGCTGCATTCTGGCGCCCTTACTCATGTGGAATAAAACCATCTTCAGTGACTAGTTCTATTGATTTCATGCTTATGAAGTAAGGATGGCAGAATCTAGTCCTGTATAACTTTAAGGATAAAATATCATTAAGACGACACACACACACAAGTTAAAATACATACATACACAAAAGTCACTTCTATGACTGGAAGCAACTTTCTGTGTTGGTTTATGGTTTTGTTTTGTTTTTCCTTTCATGTTTAGTTCAAGCTGCTTAGAATATACTTGATATGGGCTTAGACATTTTAGATTTAGCTGTTTGCAATTCAATTACTATAGTATGACGCAGAATCTCTTTACTTAGTCTTAATTTTGCCTTTTTGTAGTAGATTGGGTTATGTTTGGGATTTTTCCATTAGAAGAATCATCCAATTCAAGCTCTAATTACATGAGATGCATTTTTGCATGTTAAAATTCACTTTCATTATTATTATTATTATTATTAACAGTTGCTTCCTAAAAAGCATTCATATTAGCTCAGACTTGTTTGATTAAATCAAGCTTCTGTGCTGATTTAATTAGAGTCCAAAGGACAGAAGCACTCCGGAAGTATGTATGTGTGTGTGTGTGTGAATATATATTTCCATTCATAATCTTGCCTATGACCATGATCACAAACCATTTTGGAGAAGGCAGTAACAGCCCCTTGCTGTGCATGGTTCCTTGATGGTGATGCTAAAAGCACACATTCCACCCAGTTAGTCATGGTGCTGATCAGCTGCAGAAAGTTATTCAAGATTCAGCTCACAATGTTCATCTACTAATGACATTTGAGAGTAGGGTAGGAGAGAGAAAGAGAACAAGCCACCCAATCAGGAAGAGGCAACATTAGTGGTAGCTTGTAATCTTACCATGCACTCCAAGTAAGGATCAGCATGTAGCTCAGCCATCCCGGAGCAGGGGAGGAACCAGATTGAGAGTCAGAGTTATGATCTGGCTCCTGCATTTCTCTTCCTCCAGGGAAGAATTAATCTTCACCAGTCCTTTTGCTGGGACAGCTGGCCAATGAGTTGGGGACAAAAATCAAGGCACTGCCCATTCCTCATCTAACTGCACAGAAAGGGGGATAGCACCCACAAAACAACTGCCACACATCGGAGGGCATAGTCCTGCTCCTATCTCTTCGCTAGACACAAACTGCTCAGAGATCTTCTTCTGGTCAAACATCTCATTACATTTATTTAGAGTATCTTCCCCACAGCCATTGCAAACTTGTGCAGCTCAGTATTGACAAGCATATAGTCCTTAGCTCACTAAAGACAGGGAGACAGAAGGTATCTTCCCTCAAGAGATCTTTCCTGGCTCTGACTCTCAGAAATTTGCCAGTTTCTCTCTTTCCCCCTTGAGCACTTCCTTCCTGTCTCTTTTCTACTTTCTGAGATAATTTACTTTGTAGGTTCTCCTCAGCCCATCCCAATCTATAAATTAGGCATAAATTCATCCCTCAGATTCACTCCATGGCAATTTCATTGGTGATCCAAATGCTGGTACAGGTGCTGTTGCCCTGCACTCTGTCAACCATCTCTCCCTCACCTTACCTGACAAAGATTTTTCTTACCCCATGCTCTCCCTTCCTTACTGGAGGTGCTTCCTTTCAGGGTTCTCCCTCCATCTACAGGGTGATCATCCAGGCCCTCCTGATAGGGTCCATCCATTCTCTACCTGCAGAAGTCACACATAGTGGATGGAGGTTGCCTCCAAAATTCTGTTTCAAGTCCTCACACCATGGGCACCTGGTTACTCAGAGTTCCTGGTTCTCCTAACCCTCCAAAATGCACCTGAGCTTTTTCCACTTCGTGCACCAGTGGAGAAGAGAGGATATCCACTCGACCACCATTAGCAAGTCCAGGTTATCTTAACCTGGACTTGTTAATGGTAATCTTTATCCACTGGGCCTACATGCTTCCACACCCCCTCAGGGGTCTCTCCTTATGTTCTGGCTTTTATTCTCCCATCTAATACAATGTAAAACCTTCTACAGTACCTTGTTTTCCTTTTCTTCCTTTTCATCTTGGCTTGTGTCTTCTTGTCTAGAGGCAGCTACCTCTGTTTTGTCTCTTCCTTTCTCCTTGGGTATCACTTCCTCGCATCATGGTGATATTTTTCCCCTCTTGGGGCACCCCGACAACCACTTGTTTTCCCAAAGGGAAGGGCCTGCAGTCACTGCCAAACACAATGGGAAGGAATAACCTAACTCCTACCTCTACTTGTTTCCAAAGTGAACCTCCCCCAGACTTCCAAGGGTACCTCTGTCATAGGGCAGCACTTTTTATCCCTATGGACACATGCAATGTTCACATTTACAACTGGAATCATCTAGTGAGTTTTTACCAACTGCTGCCAGACTACAGAGCAAGCTGAGTCCATGTCTACCAGGCCCCTTCAATACTTCTTCCCCATCCTCACAAAAATGGTAGACAGTTTCCATTCTGTCCCCTGCCAATAAGTCCCAGCCCAACCACAGAACTTGGCGAAAACCACACTGCACGTATGGACGGTCTCTTTTGGCATGTCCCTGCTGCTCACACTGGTAAAAAGTAAGGGTACAAGTCCTTGTCATGAGCTCTTTCCGCTTCTTCTCTACACATCTTCCCAGCTATGATTTGGGGTCATCCACAAGGTCCATCTTAGAGAAGCCCCATCCCTGTGCCCCATTGTCACTTCTGCCCCCCTCATCAGGACTCCTTGTCCTTTGTAGTGACTGCTGCTGCACATTCACTTGTCCTAGTACAAAGTCCTGCAGGTGCTTTTGCTGCTGCTGCTTCTGCCAGGTGAGCATACCTGCCTCTCCAGGTGGCATGACTGCTGGCAACTTTCTCTTACTGTTCCACCAGCCACTGCAGAGTCTCCTCCAGGGTCCTGGCCACTGAACCCTCATGCCAGCTATACTCCCAGACAAGTCCCCAGTATGACAGGGCATCATCCCATTCCTGCCTGTGTTCTAGCCACAGACTGCTCTGAGGCCTTCTTCTGGTGAAACACCTTGTGCAATTTATTGATGGTGTTACCCCACCACCTTAGCTCACTCAGTCAAGGAGGGAGGAGACAGACAGTAACTCCCTCCTGAGAAAGCTCTCCTGGCTCTGACTCTCAAAAACCTGCCTGTCTCTATCTCCTCACTCCATACTTCCTTCCTGTACCTTTTCTGAGCTAATTAACCTTTTGGGCTCTCAGTCCATACCATTCTATCAATTAGGAAAAGCATTGCCCCTTAGGTTTACTCTGAGGCAATTTAATTGGTGATCCAATGATCAGAATGCTCTGTACATGATCACATGGGCTCTGGCAATGAGGATAGCCCACTCAGGGAAGTAAGGGGTCTCCTTATACCCCCTAACTCCCCTACACCGACACACAGCAGGTTTCACAATTGAGCCCTTAATAAATATTCTCCTTAATTCTGCATCTAAAAAGCTAATTGATCAAATGTGGAATTTTAGAGATGTGCATGGTTTTCATTAGAACTTTGTCATGGTGAGCAAGGTTCAGATGAAATAATCTTTAGAGCAGGGGCAGCACAGAAAACATAGCAGCTACACTATATGTCTGAATGAACTATTTGGGATAAAATATGATTTTATATGAGTTATGCTGTCATGGTTCCCCCTGAAACATCTGTCTTAACTCTAAAGCATCTGGTCTGAAGAGTAGTGAAAGATTTATTGAATTCTCTTGAAAAATATAAGTATTCTTTCTTCTCTAAATAAGTTTGTCTAAAATTGAAAATCCAGCTGACCTCTTTGCAAAAAAAAAAAAATCATTGCAAACATTTTAACATTTGTCTAAGAAGCTTTGACATTTAAAAATGTTTGATGTCAAGAGCAGTCCATTTTATGCTACTGTGGCTACATCCTGGAAGCTGCACGTGAGCAGCCCGAATACATACCCTGCACCTGGGAGTTTCAAGGGTCAAGGTGGGAAGTAATACGTCTCCCCTCAAATCTGCAGCAACCTTAGAAACTGTTGCACCACATACATAGGAGAGATCGTTCAGTGGATTGGTCTAGTCACAGAACCACTGGCCAGCCATTCACGTCACCAGTATGACAGGGATAGAAGGGACCCCACAAAACACAACTCTGTGGTGCTCAGAGAGTGGAGACTTCCTATGTGGGTCCCTGCATCTTGTTCCCCCTGCACAGTGGAATTACACTGACTTCACTGCCTATCAATCCTTTTATGCCCACAGGGATTTCAGGAGCACTGAAATGCATATAAAATCTTTGAAGAGAGTCACTAACAAAATCCAGGCTATATGTGCTGAATTACGAATGGATAATATGATATTTTATGATGAATCATCAAAAGTTTATTATAAATAGAAGATTTTACCTTGAAGAATAAATTCAGTATCGACTACTTGAAATTAGACTGATGTTCTTTTTTGATTCACAAATGTAAGCTTGCTGAACATTTCATCTTTCCTCAGTAATTACTTACAGCTGTTCCCTTTTTATTTATTATCTTTACTAGCATTCTATCATGTACAAGATAACTTGACTGATAACCAACTTTGGAAACATTGATTTTACTTTGCTGTGCATGTTTTGCTGAGAATATTTTATCATCCAAGATAACATCAAATATGTCAATGGTAGAATTCTGCTATTATTAATCTTGTGGTCAACAATCTCCTATACGGCGATGATGTGAAATCCAGAAGTGACAATTTTGTTGACTAACAGAATAACTACACGGATTTTGAAACTGAAAATATCAATTAGCCATGATTTTTAGTGGCATTTCTTCCCAACTCTGCTGACTTATAACTTTCAATAATAATTTAAAAAAAACGTAGAAACTAATTGATATGTAGGAGACACTCCTAAGTTTCTCAAAGCCATCCTTCTGAGCAAAAGAATTTGCATCAAATGGGAGCCTATATCATAACATCGAACTAAGTCAAATGTTAGACTTTAGAGAGTCCAAATAATCTTGACCAGTATATAGTCTCCAGACAAGTGTTTTTACTGAGAAATATCCATAATACATATTTGTCTGTAAAATGCAATGGCAGTGAATTAAATATACTGTATCTACATAATGTAGAAAGAGTTTATGAAAAGCACTGAAGTTAATGCTTCTGGTAGAAGGGGAGAGGAATTATATAGAAACATATTTCAAAATAAGTTTAAGAGTTATCAGTTTTTGAAATAGAGGCCAATGACCACACAAACTGAATGTCACATTTATGACTTAAGACACCTTTCTAACTGCCAGAACCAGCAGTATGAATAGGATTCAGATTCTGTTTTCAGTCATACCAGCGTAAATCTGGAATAAATTCACTGATTCCAGATTTCCAACTTTTTTTTATTGTTTTAAGAGGGGAGAAACAGCTAGGTCAATACTGAAGTAAACGGAGTTATTCTGGATTTGCATCAGTGTAGCTAAAATCAAAATCTGGCCAGTGGTCTGTAGGCCAACTGACCATGCCTCAACAAATTTTTTTGTTTACTTTTATTTATGCCAGTGATTTTTAATAATTACCTTAGAAATTCCATTGTAACTGAGAGGTTAATAATTAAGGGTCAGATTCTGATTTAGTCATGTTGAGTAGTACCTTATTCTCTGGGTCCCACTGAAATCAATAGCACCAGTTCTGGAATAAAGTACCAGAGTATATATAAGAGTATCTATCATGTTTGTGTGCATTCTCATTGCTGCTTATATAGCTTTGTCAGAAGACATTTTAATTTCCAGTTTTATTTTAATACAACAATCGAATTCTATTATGAAAAATGTTTGCCAGCCACATGACTTAATGTTGTTGACTTTTACTACGGAAAGCTAGATGTTACCATTTCCCTTTAGTTCTTAAGTGACAGTGAAGCACCAGAATAATACCTCAGACTTGTGGCTCTATCATTACCCAACTGCTGTGGAAAATAGGGCAATTCAACAGAAAGCTAAATAAATAATATCTATACTTTTCAAAATATAAAATCCACCTAACTGTAGCTGCAAATATTATACCAGACTAGAAGAGAGAGTCATCTGAGTCATTTAATTAAGACAGTGTGAATTAGGTGAAAAACTTACATTTAAAATATGTCTAAAGAATCCCAAACTTTTAACCCTTTTTGAAAAAATCCATCTGGTAAATTAGCACAAGTTGCGTATCATCTCTCAGTTTAAAAATCTTCAAATACACTGAAAATTTAGAGCATTTGTTATGGTCAATGTGTTTATATTAAATTTTCATGTTCATGGAAGATAAAAGTGTAAGACCCATGGAGACTTAATTGTTTTCTTCAGATCAGCTATACAAGAAGAAATAAGTGTGCACCCTTACTCCCAGTCCAGTTGATTATATTCGCAGACTTTCATGCCACACTAGCATCACAAAGTCATGATTGCTGCCAGCCTATCCTGGCAAGAAGTTAGTCAGCCATGAGAAGAAAAGATCCACAGAAGGTAGCTTGTAAATGAGTTCCCCACCTGTAGCTGAAAGTATCTGTTGCCTAAGACTGCAACTGAAATTTTAAAGTTTGAAATTCTACATCCTTGGGGCTGGAACTAACCTCTTTTGCAAATGACCACAAAAGGGCAGATGGATAGATTCTGGGCCTGGTTTAACTACCAGTCTTCTTCTTATAAATTATTATTTATTTTAAATACTTACAAACTGGGGGATCTCCCCTAACTCCAGTCACTAGAATGTAGTGAGATGACACCCCCAACTCATTGCTGGGAAAAAAAAGTTCTGGGGACAGAGGCACTTCTTCAGAGAACAGGTGAATCTGTAACCCCATGGGTCCCTTGCTAATTACCCTGGATTGGCAGGAACTGAGTGGACAGGCAGGAAAATCTAGATGTCTTCAGGTTGCAGTTCATTTCAACTGTCCCCTGGGTGAATGGCTGAATCAACCACAGAAGAATCTGCCCTTGAATTAAGACATTAGGGAATGCATTCATAATTAATATATTCAAATGGTAATTGAAAAATCCTGTCATACTCTCAAGCCATGCAGACAATGCATTCATTACACATGACAAAGAAAGTCCTCCCACTACAACAAAGAAATTAGATGCACAGCTTATTTGTAATGTCCATTCTGTGCATATAAGGTTTAGAGATACTCTTTCCAGCCTTTTTTTTTTTTTTTTTTTTTTTTTTTGCATTAAAGAAGATATGGTGCAGAACACACCCATAACAGTAAATTATTCTAACCTATCTCAAGGCTGTTAGGAGTATATACTTTACCTTAGCCAATAGGTAGTCTAGTCTGAAAAGATGTTGTTATGGGTGTCAATGTGGGTGCTTTTGCCTTCGGTGCAGACTATGGGCCATTCTTTCTGAAACGTCATATTCCTTTGTATACAAGTACTTCTCTTAGTATCACTCAGATTGTTGTTTTTATACTCTTAAAAACAAATAATTAATCAAACCCTATTATCATTTCTGCACAGATAGTGTCAATTTGTGTCTGAAGAGCTATACAGAGAGACAATTTGGGCAGGTATAAATTTTAATCAGAATTTGTATATTTCATCAAAATACTGTATACATGTAAGGTTTATCAAATAGTGCTATAGTTACATGTCTATATGACTTCTTTTTTTAAACTTGTCATAACTTTGACAAAAATAATATCTTCAGGTTGAAAAGTTCCATGATTTGCCATAGTCCAAGTAATTGATATACTTATTGATTTTTTTTTCTAGTTTCCAAAAATGTGGTTTGGCTGGTTTTGAGTTAAAAGGGACAAAAACAACAAAAGCTAAGTGTAGAATATTTGTCTGTGCTCAACTAACCAAAAATTGCTTAGTTTTAATACATGCAAGTTGGTATATCTTTAGTTTTTCTGAGGGATAAGTCACCTAGTTTGAAATAAATTATTATATTTACAGAGCTAAGTATTGTCAAAAATGACATACTGTTATTCTCTTGGGAGACAGCCTAAGGGTTAATTCAGTGGAATTCATGCTATTGTGGTAGGAGATTTAGAATTATATTTGACCTTGTTCCTCAGAAACTGTCAGAAAAGAACTCTGTATTTGAATATACCTTATGGGGTGAAATTTGCCATATCATGCTGTTTCTCTCCTCCATTTCTTTTCATCCATTTCAAAAAGGAAAAGAATACTGTCTGACAGGGGCATCTTAAAGCTATAATAAATGCTAGTCCTTGGTAACCAATTTAAATCATGAATCTCTTACAAATATGTGAACTTCCCCACATACCTACGCAGATTCATTCACAGACAAATGAGATGTCTCTTTGTACAATGTGTACTGTATAATGGCTTTTACATAACAGTGTAACTGCAATACTTGGCAAATCATATAGTTGCTGATAGCAGCCAGCATGTTCTCAGTGTCTATCTCCTAAACTATGTAAACCTATGAGTCCAACTGGTTTGGACAGACACCTAAAGATCCCTGATACTGCAAGAACATATTTTCTTCATACAAATAAAAAAAACCTCTCCTCAGTTTGCTGCAAGATATTCCTGCAGGTCATTTGCAAGGCTGAGCTGCTACTGATATTAATAATGTATTATTATTACCATAGTGTCTAGGAGACCTAGCCCTGGACCCCAGTGTGCAAGGCCCTGTACAAACACACCTCAAAAAGACGGTCTCTGCTTTAATGATGCCCTTTCTGCTTTGGGTTGATCCTGTGAGTTGTGGAGTATACTCAGCTCCCAGTGAAATCAAAGTAATCAGAGGGTGCTCAGGATACCTGGCAAGATTGAAAAATTGTGAAGAATATGCTATGCATTAGAACTTCATGAAAAAGCCTGTTCAAAACTATATATATAACAAGATGTAAATGACTTTTTGAGTTAAAGAGTGGTTCCTTAGAATGTTTAGATATTTTCTATTAAAACCTTGGCTGTATTTAAGGCCTGTATTTATGCCACTTAAAAGTTAGAAAAACTCACACCCACGAATGCCATAGTTAAGCCAACTAACCCCTGGCATAGACGTGGCTAGGTGTCAGAAGATGCTTCATTTCTGAAATTGCTTTTTGCTCTTAGTAGCCCAGTTTGGAAGTAAACAGCAATTATTACCATCCTGCTGTCTGTTTGGTGAATTGGTGGATCCAGTCTTACTCAATTACAGTGAATCCACCCCCACAGTTGGTACTAATTGGCACCTTGCTGCTTGTCTTTGAAAAGAGGCCAAGGATGGATTGCGCCTGAAGAACTAACTACTTTCTGATCCCCCGAGTTGATTCTTCCAGGTCAGTTTTGAGGCCCATTGGCAGGACAATATAGGGAAGCTGGCTCATGGTGTACCTTTTTTGAGGACAGAATACTTCAAGTCTCCAGAGCTGTCAGGCCACCACCCTATACAAACACTAAAATTAATGTAAAAATTTAAAAAGGAGGGAGGAAACACTCATTTTTGCATATCACCAGCATGTTCTAGAAGATCCTCAGCTGGTGCAAACTGGTGTAGATCTATTGGCTTCAGTGGAGCTGTGTCAATTTACGTCAGCTGAGGACTTGGCTCAGTCAGTGTAATGTGCGTAAACAGCTGATGAACACAGACCCTTAGCCAGAGAAGACACTCAACATAAAACATGTTATCATAATATTATCACTTAACGTTGTTGAAATCAACATATTTTCTTTTTACTCTGTGTATGTTTATGTAAAATCCCATCTATTACCTGGTATCAAGGTCTCAATCTACACAAGACTGTCCCTACCGTGCTTAGTTTGTCTGTTGAAAGATACACAAAAAGAACAGGAGTACTTGTGGCACCTTAGAGACTAACAAATTTATTAGAGCATAAGCTTTCGTGGACTACAGCCCACTTCTTTGGATGCATACAGAGTGGAATAAATATTGAGGAGATATATATACACACATACAGAGAGCATATGCGTGTATGTGTGTATATATATCTCCTCAATATTTATTCCACTCTGTATGCATCCAAAGAAGTGGGCTGTAGTCCACGAAAGCTTATGCTCTAATAAATTTGTTAGTCTCTAAGGTGCCACAAGTACTCCTGTTCTTTTTACGGATACAGACTAACATGGCTGCTACTCTGAAACCTGTCAGATACACAAAAGTTTGCTATAAGACAGTTTTCTGGGTGTTACTTCTTAACACTTATGGATGTGTGTCTCTTTGAAAATCCTCTTTGGATGGTGACCTGCTGAGAGCTTTTTAAAAATGTCAGTAAGTAAAATACTTATGTATATCCGGATATTAAAAACTGAAAGAAAAAAAAAGATTACACTCCATAGTGGGAATATTCAGAATGAAAATGCCAACTAATGTGTTTGGGGTTTGTTTTCTCTTTTCAGTCATTATTAAGAAGATTAAGGAACAGGCACAGAGGAAATGCCTAATTAGTGGTGGTGTAAAAGATCTGGATTAAATATGAATAATATTATGCACTGAATGGAGTGGAATTAGTCAGATTCTTTTGGCTGTTGGAAAAAAGAACAATTTTAGCAGGAGATGAAATAACTGAAAACCCAATAGATACAGGGGAAGATGAAAGGGAAACAATAATGAGGGGTAATTAGGTGATAGACGGGTCAGACTGCCTACTGAGAGAACAAACAGGAATTAGTGGCAGAGAAGCCAACTGAAAGATCAAAAGTAAGAAAACAAACTTTGGCAAATAAACAAAGAATAATAATTTTTGATTTAAAAGGATGGCATGAGACTTAGAAAACAACCTCTAACCTAAAGAACTTAAAGTAAATGGATATTAATTATTGTAGTTCTAATTTCTGAAGAAGGAAGACTAAAGGAACAAAAAAATCTAGAAAAGAATCTGTTGTTTAATATGAGGGATCTCACATCTCATGATCAAGGTTTTAATACCTAAAAATTAACATGTCTTGGAAGTGGCCCCATGTAGATGTTCTTGTCTTGAGGAGTCCTGTGATATAATTTATTTTTTACATATTTAGTGTGAAGGGGGACTATGGGTGTAGTATCATGCTGTATCACCTAACACCTCACTTGCTGTGTGTCCCACTGTACACAAATGTGTACACTTACGCTACCTCCTATTTTGAGGTCATGTCCTGAGGCTACATACATGTAGTTTTGAAAGGGCAGAAATTGGTAAATATCTGCTATGTGGCAGGGAGGAAGAAAGGCAAAGCAGCTGCGAATCCATAGAAGATTAGTCTATGCTGCCTGTGCAATACAGTTGTTTCATCTGCAGTGCTGCTCCACAGGGTAATTTGGAAGACGGTAAAGTAATGCACTTCTTCTGTAGAAATGTGGGAGACTTTGGGAGCACATGTAAGGAAAAACAGTGCTCTTGGCTTTTTTTGTAGTAAACCTTTCTTGTCATAAATACTGTTCAAAATAGAGGTGTGGTCAGAATAAATCCATATGGGTAAAAACACACATACAAAAGCAGCAGTTGGCTGCCTTTCTCCCTATATTCTGCAGTAGACAACCATGCAATGATTCCTTTCCCCAGCCCCACTGCATTGCAGTGCATTTTCATGTGTACAAACTTTTGCTTGGGCTTTGTTCACATTTTCAGGATAGGGCTGATACTCTAGATATATAGATTTATTTGCAATGAGGAATACAATAAATATGAGGCAATGCAGTGTGACATTAAGTCCACCCAATAAATTCCAACTAAAATACAGCACTGGAATCCTCAAGATAAGACTTCTGTGGGACCACTTCAAAGGAAGGTCAATTTTTAAGCATGACAACCAGGATTGTGCAAGTCCATTTACACTAAATTTACTGCTCTATACTCACATCCACTACAGTGTAAAAGTTAAGGCTGAAAATTTAAAATATATTAAATGAAATGGAAAACAATTGACTAGGAATCATCTTACCTGCAATTAGGTATGAGGGACATTTTTAACAAGTTAGAAGCCAGATTGTTTCTCCAATCTATGATAAAAAATGGCTTTTTCTATTAAAAAGATACCCAATAAATAATATTCTTTAAACACTGAGAAATTCATTGTCAGACAAAAAGGATATTACTTCTTTGATATTTGTTTATTTTGATTGATACACCCACCAGTTAAAAATTAGTGATGTAGGTATTCATTGACGATTCTTAAACACACAACCAAAAATTAGACCAATCCTGTAACAGGCCACAAGTAGTATTCAGCATATCCATGGCAACCAGCAATAACCCAACAATAAAGAACATACTTGAGATCTTTAAGACTGCCTACCTGAACTTTCCCATTCCTTCCCAGCTGGGGAAAACAAACTGTCCTCATATCGCATCGTGCAGGTCAATCAACTTTGGTTATTATGAAGAGATGGGGGTGTTGTGGTTACAGGTGTAGCTGAACCTCTGTCCCCTTTCTGGTTTTAGGCCTCATGCCTTTACCTCTCCCAGGATGGAATTTCACAGTTCTCCCAATCTTAGACCAGGACTTGTGTATCAAGTGTATCCTGCGTATCAAGTTTTTTCTACCCATCAGGTCCCACTGAGCTTAGGCACCTGCAGTTCTTCCCTTCTAGCATCTGTAACCAGTGGTGTGTATAATGACCGAACAGCCTTATTAAAACAAAAGCATTGTTTACTCTAGCAGTAGGAACAAAGCATTAGAGAAAAAAAGAATTTTAAAACAAACAGTCGACACACATGTCCATCTTACCTAAAGTCTTGCCATCCCCTGACAGTGGGCAGGCCTAGCCTCTTCAAACACCCCCAGTAGGGTCCTGAGTCAGTCTGGTGCCCCCAAACAACTACTTCCCTCTCTTTTTTAATCCTGCCAGAGTTCTTTTATTCTTCTGTGTTCACAGGCATTTTTCTGTGCTGGTCAAAACCAAATTTATAGATTGGCTGCAGGCAAAATCATCAGAGCTAATAACCTTGGCATTGTCCTTTAACAAATATTAAGCGTTTGCTGAAAACTAGCACTCTCTTTTCCTCCAGCCTGTTTTTACAGACAAACTCCCGTTGAATTAAATGAATAGTGTCATACAATAAACAGGTCAATAGCCAGGCCAACATACTGTATTCATAGGTTACCACAGGGTAGCTCCAAATCCATCCTGTGGGGAGTGAGTTCCAAAACTGGAGAGCCCTCAAGGAGGATGCCAAACCAGCTGGCCCATATCCTATACTTGTGGTGTACCAGCTGAGGAGACACAGCTGACTGCAACTGTGGCAACCCTAGATCAGTTTTCTTTTTTTAGTCACCTCTTCTTTTCTCTTTCCTACTTCCAATATATTATTGCTAAAGGCTTGTAAGTCTAAGGTAGCCTCTGAACATAAAAGAAAAACTACCATTTTGTAAAAAAAATGTCTGAGAACCTCATATATTTATAAAAATGTGCAAATTGGAAAATTAAATTAGAAAATTAGTAAACATAATAAATATTCAGAATAAGAAGCTGTCATCCGTTCTGTGTGCTATTACAGAATCCAGTTCTGTTGTCAATGAAGTCAGTAATCCATAGTTTGTGATAAAGGAAATGGTGCTCTACCCCAGTACTAAAATGACCACTGGTGAGTAGAAGAAAAGGAAGTATAGAAAAGCATAGGTACAGAAGAACATTCTGGCAACTATAAATGGTGTGTGAAGTGGGGTATAGCCCATGGTTCTACACACTGCATTAAGCTGCACCACTCTGTGAATTCTTTCGCCATGTATTGTGGGAGAACTTGCTTGTCCTTTCTGCACCTCTGTGCAGAAGTGTTCTTAGCCTGCCAACTCAGTAAACTAAAGCACTTCAAGCTCTGGACGCTCCTCACTTCTATCCATAATCTCTGTTCCAGCTGGTGTCAAGACCTGGATCCAACTCAGGACAATGACTTGTGCCATCTGTTGGCACTTGTAATGCAATGACCATTTCCACAACCAGAGACAGAGAGAGGGTATGAGACATGGTGGAAAGCCTTTCCACAGTGGCTTTTCAACTTGAAGAGGAGATGGCAGGCTATGGTGAGTAGTTCAAGCAGGATGTATGGAGTAGTGGAGACCGCTGATACAGGTTTTAATAGCTACAGAATCCCCCTGTGCTGCCTGACAGTTTTGGGGCAGGACCACAAGCACAGACTGAGTGCGACTACATTGTCATGTAGACCTGGCAGTGGATCCAGAACTTCCGCATGAGGAAGGGCACCTTCATGGAGCTATGCAGAATTTGCTCCTGCCCTCCAGTGCCAGACAAAGAAAATGAGTGAAGTCACACCAATCTAGAAGTGGATTTTTATTGCCTTCTGGAAACTGGCTACCCCAGGTGGCTAATCATTTTGAAATTGGCAAGTCAACTGTGCTGTGGTGATTGAGACTTGTGAGACAGTTACTGCTGTAGTTTACTCTTGGGTGATGAACATTGCTAATGTCCCTAAAATAATAGCTGGGATGGAAAAAATGGGATTCCCAAACTGTCCTTGGACCATCAATAGTACATGGACCACAGTGTGTCCCCCTGATAGTGCACATGAATAAGTCAGTCAGAAAGGATACTACTTGCTCAGTATGCAGATCTTGGTTGACCATAGAGGGAGGTTCATTAATACAGTGTAGGTTACACTGGAAGGTCCATCACGCCAGGGACCTCAGGAGATCTGGCATTTATCTATTTGGACAAGAAGGGACTTTATTCCCTCCCAATAATATTGATATCAAAGGATGTCTGTGCCCACTATTATTTTAGGAGACCCATCAAATTAGGGTGACCAGACAGCAAGTGTGAAAAATCAGGACATGGGATGGGACGTAATAGGAGCCTATATAAGAAAAAGACCCAAAAATCGGGACTGTCCCTATAAAATCGAGACATCTGGTCACCCTACATCAAATCCTCTACTGCCCTGACTCATGAAGCCATACCTTGATTTCTGAGCACCTGAGAGATGGTTTGCTGAAACACTGAGAAGCTGCAGGATGGTGGTAGAATGTGCATTTGACCAACTGAAGGCAAAATGGCACTGTCTATAAAACCATTTGGATGCCAGTGCCATTTGTGATATTAGGATGCACTGTATGCTGCGCAACACATGCAAGAAGGAGGAGTGTTTTCACCAGGAGTGAGTCGAAGACAGTGTTGGTTTATGGGCCCAGAAAATGCACTTGTGATCATTGGTGCTAGATCCAGGAAAGCAACAGAAGTAAAGGATACCTTGTGTGCCCACCTCCTAGCTTTGCTTGGAGAAATGTGAAGATGTGGAATAATGTGATTTGCCTGTGGTATAAACATATCAATTTATCAGTTGTTGTTATGAGACTTTATTAAAAGCACTGGTTTACACTTCCTGCCTTTTTTGTTGTTGTTGTTGTTTTTTCCCACGGGCACAACATCTGCCACTAAATAAAGAATGCAAATGTTATAAAAGTGAAAAGTGCAAACAAAACCTACAATAACGTCATGCAGTCAACATCACTGGTAATGGAATTGCACATCACCATTGTACTTCTTCACTAATCACTAGATGTGAATAGGGCAAACAGGGTATATCTGTCAATGTACATTTCCATTCCAGGAGAGCATGAGTTGGCTCATTCCTCACTCCATGCCAAACTTGTCCAGTGGCTGCATTGGCTGCAGGACATGGTATTATGGAGGAGAACCTGTAGGCGATTGGAGCACCAGATTGGCCTGTGCAGGGACAGAAGTAAGGGCAGATAGGGGTGCTGGGGTCTGCTTCCTGCTGGTCAGCAGGCTAAGCAACTGCTCAAACAGCCCCTCTGCTGCTGTCAATCCTGCTCCCTCATCACCCTGTCATGTTCAAAGTACACTACCAGCAATCTTCCTTCCTTGTTTCAGCCGCTCACTTCCCTTTCCTTCCCTGTCCTGCTCCATCATTTGCCTCTGGAATTCTAACTGCAGGTCTGACTTGCATCCAAAACCTTTCTGCGTGTTCTGAAGCAGGTTGTTCCTGACCATTTTTCTTTTCCCCTGCTTGTTCAGGGTCCTCTCCCCAAGAAGCACAAGTGGGTATTTAAGTCCAGTGGAGGTAAAAGGCCCTGCAAAGGCAATAAAAGCATATTATTTTTTGGACCAGGGAAAGAAAGAAAAGTTTCTCCCCTTTGACGTTCTTAGTCACAATAAAGCCACAAGTTGCGATTTTGATCTCCTTGGTATGCCTTTATTCCATCTCTCCATATTTGCCTATTCAGAAGCAGCTGCATCTCAGGTCAGCAGCCCACCAAGACAATGGTAAATTGTCCATAATTATATTTTAAAAACCTATCAAAATGGCCTGGGGGTTCTGGTGGCCACAGATAGGGTTGCCAACTTTCTAATTGCACAAAACCGAACACCCTTGCCCAGCCTCTTGCCTCAAGGCCCCACCCCTTATCCAAGGCCACGCCCCTGCTCACTCCATCCCGTCTCCCTCTGTCACTCGCTCTCCCCCACCCTCACTCACTTGCTCGCTCATTTTCACTGGTCTGAAGCAGGTGATTGTGGTGTGGGAGAGGGTCAGGGCTCTGGCTGGGGGTGTGGGATCTGAGGTGGGGCCAGAAATGAGGGGTTCAGGGTGTGAAAGGGGGCTCCGGGCCGGGGTAGTGGGGTTGGGGTGCAGGAGGGGGTGAGAGCTCCTGCTGGGGGTGCAGGCTCTGGGGTGGGGCCAGGGATGAGGGACTTGGAGTGCAGGAGGTGGCTCTGGACTGGAGGGTGTGGCCTAGGGGTTCAGGGTGCAGGAGGGGGCTCTGACTTGGGTCAGGGTGGTTGGGATGCAGGAGGGGGTGAGGGCTCCAGTGTGGGGTGTGGGCTCTATGGTGGGGCTGGGATGAGGGGTTTGGGATGTAGGAGTGGGATCTGGGCTGGGGCTGAGGGGTTCAGAGTGCAGGAGGGAGCTCAGGGCTGGGGCAGGGGTACAGAAGGGGTTGCAGGGTGTGGGCAGGAGTTTGGGTGCGGGAGGGGGCTCAGGGCTGCAGCAGAGGGTTGGGGTTTAGGAGCGTGAGGGCTCCAGATGAGGGTGTGGGCTCTAGGGTGGGGCCAGGGATGAGGAGTTTTGGGTGTAGAAGGCCGCTCCGGGCTGGGGCAGGAGTGTGGGGAGAGAGGTTGCAGGCTCCAGGAGGGGGCTCTGGGCTGGGGCAGGGTGTTGGGGCACAGGAGGGGGTGCAGGCTCCATGTGGCAGAAACCTCAGGCAGCTGCCAGGAAGCAGCGACCTGCCCCTCCAGCTCCTACGCAGAGGCGTGGCCAAGCAGCTCCGTGTGCTGCACCCGGTTGCAGGTGCTGCCCCCTCAGCTTCCATTGGCCATGGTTCCTGGCCAATGGGAGCCACAGCAAAGCCGGCACTCGGAGCAGCAGCAGTGCGCGGAGCCCCAGTGGCCGCCCCTATGCCTAGGAGCTGGAGGGAAAGGTTGCTGCTTCCGCGAACCGCCAACCCCACACTGAATGGACTTCTAATGGCCCAGTCAGCACTGCTGACCGGAGCCTGCAGGGTGTTCTGGTCGAAAACCGGGCACCTGGCAACCCTACCCACAAACCAGGGAACTTTTACCACTGATATTATTTCAGGAAGAGGATTTCAAGATTGGAAAATCTTGTTAATTTGTTGGAGATACCAGACTGAAAGAGGGAACAACTTTTCCAGAACTCTGGCAAAAGATCATCTATCTATGCCAAGAGATGTTTCGTTGCCTAGTGACTGGTCAGCAAATCAGGAGAGGGCTAGTAAACTCAGGGGGTGGCATTGGACCATCTTGAGTTCCTCCTGTAAGAAAAGCTCTCAAGCATAGTAAGTCAGGAGTGGACACTGAACTAGAATGCAGAAACTTGCTTACAACATATCTGCCTTTTCAACCTGCCTCCCCAACAGGGACCAGCAGTATCAAGGTACCAAGTACCAGCAGTACCAAGACGCTTTTTAAAGTACTCGGCACATAATACAGCCAAAGGTCATAAAGTAGGACTTAAAAGGCTGTCTCATACCATGTTTCAATATTCTTTACAGTATGAGGAAAAAGTAGATTGCAGCATATATATATATATATATATATACAAATGCATGTATGCTTGTGCCACATGCATCTCTGCATTTGCAGGAATTGCTTATCTTGTACTTCCAGCTCTGAACAGATCAGTGAAATTCTAGCTACAGTATACCAGTAGTTGCATGTAATTTCCCCCCCTGTTTAGAATCCATCTTGGATCACGCATATCTGGTGAGGGGGAGAGCAGAGGGAGGGGATGGAGAGAAGAAAAGGGGCCCAGGGAAATGGTGTGGCTTCTGCTCTCAACAATAACAACAGCCTCCCCACACAACACATAATGTCTCCCATAACAATAACTGCATTAGTCATAAACAGCAAAACCCTCCCACTTAAGCTGTAATTCCCCCCTCCCCACCGCCGCTGCAACAACAACAAAGATGGCAGCGGCCACTTTCTCTCCAGTTCTTTCCCCAGTCCTTTCCCTGAACAGGTATATAGAATCTAGTCAAGAATGTCTTCCATTCCCTTTCTCCACATAATCTGTTCCAGCGCCCCCACTCCCTTTGCGACCAAGGTCTCTTCCAGCTCCACCAGTCCCTCTGGGCCCGTTTTAAAGATAAGCCCTTTTGGTCTCAAAATCCTGCCCAGCACAACACTGAACTCTGTGCTCAGGGTAATGCCAAGCAACCCATCACCAGGGCCGGCTCCAGGCCCCAGCTTCTCAAGCAGGTGCTTGGGGCAGCCGCTCCGGAGAGGGGCAGCACGTCCAGGTATTCAGTGGCAATTCGGCGGACGGTCCCTCACTCCGCCTGGGAGCAAAGGACCTCCCGTCAAATTGCCGCCGCAGATCGCGATCGCAGCTTTTTTTTTTTTTTTTGGCTGCTTGGGGCAGCCAAAACCCTGGAGCCGGCCCTGCCCATCACACACCTCAGAGAAGGGGCAAGTTTTCAGACTTGCTGTTGACGTCTTTTGCTGTGTGGTATGCGGTCTTCAGGATTTTAATCCTTTCTCTGCACTGAATTGCCATCTGCTTAATCCCCCGCCTCCCTTTGCCAGCCTCTCTCTTAGAGGTGACGATTTGGGGTACATTTCCCCAAACCATGGACCTTACCAACCCCACTTCAGAGGACCAGCAGAACCTTAGTATGAGCCCCTGGCCGTCTAGCAGCACACTGAGATGAGGATCTCCCAGATAGCATTTCTGTTCAAATTTTATTCAACTGCTGTGCAGAATTGGAACAGGTCACATGACATATGGGGTCTAAACACCATCCAGGTGTGTGTGTGTATATATATATATATACTGGTAGGTGACTTCCAGTGTAGTGAGTATGTAGAAAGGCAGGAAAATACAGGTCACAAGAATTGTGGGAAGGTCCTGGAGTACTATCAGAACCCAAGTTTTGTAATCTGAGTTTCAGCCTGAGCCAAAACTGCAAAGTAGGCAGATTAGAGCCTGTGTTAAAGTGAAACCCAGGCTGTAACCTATATTCCCAGCCAGGTAAACAATCCTAGGTTCCAAGCAGATATATAAACCCTAGTGTGATGGGGTGTTCACCTTATACAAGTCCAGAGCAGGTTAACAGAGGCCAGAAGGTACCAATTAACCTTGTATGCTGCACCTGGAGGGGATCCATGGCTTAATAAGGCCTTGTCCCTGATCAACTTGCTTTCCCACTAGAGAGTGACTGCATGACCCTTTCCTGCAGCCTCCTTGTGTTTTCACTTCCTGGCTTTATTATCCTATCCCAGCTCTTTCCGCAGCTAGGCTTCATCAGCAATTAGGCCTTATCAGTCCTGGCTCCCCTCCAGGTGCAGCATATAAATATAATCTTTCAGCACTGTCTTAGTACCTGTACAATGTGCAAATGGGACAGGGGTTCCTCACAGTCTTTGGACAGTTCCAAAGTTTCTGTTGCCTAGGCTCATTTCATAGTGCTGCTGGTAGGTGCTCGACTCTTCCTCCTCCTGGTCTGCTAAAGAATACAGCCACTTGGCTGTGCCTCCAAGGGGTTAATCACACTACCACACTTGAACTCTCAAATAATTCAAACTCACACAAGCAAAAGATAACTATAAACTATATGCAAGCATTTGATTAAAGAGAAACATACAATCAGTAAAAATATAAAATTATTAAAATGATTAGAGATATTAATAATGATTAGGGCTGTCAAGCGATTAAAAAATTAATCGTGATGAATTGCACAATTCAAAAATTAATCGTGATGAATTGCACGATTAATCACCCTAAAACAATAATAGAATATCATTTATTTAAATATTTGTGGATGTTTTCCACATTTTCAAATATATTGATTTCAATTTCATCACAGAATACAAAGTGTACAGTGACACTTTATATTTATTTTCATTATAAATATTTGAACTGTACAAATAAAAGAAATAGTATTTTTCAATTCACTTAATATAAGTACTGTAGTGCAATCTCTTTATCATGAAAGTTGAACTTACAAATGTAGAGTTATGCACAAAAAAATAACTGCATTCAAAAATAAAACAATGTAAAACTTTAGAGCCTACAAGTCCACTCAGTCCTACTTCCTGTTCAGCCAATTGCTCAGTCAAACAAGTTTGTTTACATATGCAGAAGACAATGCTGCCCGTTTCTTGTTTACAATGTTACCTGAAAGTGAGAACAGGCATTCTGTTGTAGCCAGCGTTGCAAGATATTTACATGCCAGATGCGCTAAAGATTCATATGTCCCTTCAGGCTTCAACCACCATTCTAGAGGACATGCGTCCATACTGACGATGGGTTTTGCTCAGTGACGATCCAAAGCAGTGCAGACTGACTCATGTTCAGCACAACCGCATGTGGAAACCCCACACCCAGGTAGATTGCATGAATGCTCCCAGAGCCACTCATAAGTCACACAGAGAGAGGCACCCGAGCAAAATCTCCTCAGCTCCCAGTACTGTACTTCAGAAAAATACAATCTTGCACTTCTCACGATGGGCAGTGCAGATTTATTAATTGGTTCACCGCTTCATCAGTGGAAAGTGGATATACACCAGCCTTTGCAAAACCTGAGCAGATTTGCCACACACTTCATACAAACTCACTGGTAAAGATAAACAGTAAAACAAATGTATTGACTACAAAACACAGATTTTAAGTGATATTAAGTGATAGGCAAAAAGTCAGAGTTAGTTATCAACAGAAATAAAATATAAGCATGCAGTCTATTCTCTCAGCCCTATTAGACTGGGCAACAACTAGACTAAGCAGTTTTTCTCACCCAACTGGATACTGCAGTTCATAGTACACAGATTTCCTCCTTGAAATCTGGGCCAGTCCCCTCAGTTGGAGTCTTCAGAGTGTCCTTGTTGCTTGCAGTATAGGTGGGTGAAGGAGAAAGGCCCAGCATGTAGCCACTGTGTTCTGTTTTATAACCTCAATCCCATGTGCTTGGGGAGCACCAGTCCAGGCATGTCTGGGGGCATTGCTGAGTCTCCAGGCACGGTTGAGCAATACCCCTTGTATGGCCTCATGGAGGTGAATCATTGAATTGTAGCTCCCTTGCTGGACAATTGTTGCTGACAGGTTGTTTGAAACCCCACCAGGGTGTTGGTTACTTTCCTTGCTGTTGCTTCTGGGGAGCTAATATCTGGCTGATTCCCCAACTTACAGCATAGTGACAGCCATACAACACAATTCTCATAACTTTATATGCATTAGTGATACACATATATGGATAGAGAAATGACTTTCAGCAGATACATAGGCAAGCTTTATATGTAAGATCATGATTATATATAAATGAGGAATATCGGGGTTCCAGGATGCCCCCCCCAAGGTATAGAATATCACACTTTTGTTTATCATTTTACAGTGCAAATATTTGTAATAAAAATAATATAAAGTGAGGACTGTACACTTTGTATTCTGTGTTGTAATTGAAATCAATATATTTGAAAATGTAGAAAAACATCAAAAATATTTAATAAATTTCAATTGGTATTCTATTATTTAAAACTGCGATTAATCATGGTTAATTTTTTTTTAGTTAATCGTGTGAGTTAACTGCGATTAATCAACAGCCCTAATAATGATTTTGAATTACTAAAGGCTATGCTGGCAAGCACATTAGGTCACATGACCACACACTCCCCCAATGTTGCTAAACAAAAGTGTTTCTCACCACTCAATTCTTTCTGTCCCCCATATCTCAGGTACCTTGGTGGTGTACCTGGAGACATGTTGCAGGTTTGTAAAGAGATGCTGTTAATATCACAGTTTATTATACTGGGAATTGGCAGTGCAGGTCTTGATGATCCAGGTAGATGAAAGTCCTTTCACAGATGCAATGTGGTGAAAATTAAACCATAACTACCTATAATACAGGGTACTCACTCAGGTTCCTCTTCTGGCTAAGCGGTCAGGAGACTGATCCAGGCAAGCAGATCCTCCCTAGGGATCACTGGAGAGGGACTAACTGCCAGCTCCCTTCTGGAACTGTACTGACTGTCTTTAAAGCTGGGAACCCTCAGGTCTCTGGATCCAAAATCCCAGATCCAGTGTGCGTTGGCTGCAGGACAAGCAAGCTTCAGGCAGTGGCAGTAGAGATGAGCCGTCTCCTCCTTTTGCTGGCAAGCTGGTGGCAAGGGGCACAGATTGTCCCTTCCTGATGCGCAGCTCTATGTTTTTTGCCACCCCAAGCACGGCAGTCAGGCGGCCTTCGGCGGCATGCCTGAGGGCGGTCCGCTGGTCACATGGATTCGGCGGCGTTTCTGCGGGTGATCTGCTGGTCCCATGCCTTCGGCGTACCCCGCCGCCGAATTGCAGTCAAAGGCAGCCTGACTGCTGCCCTCATGGCGACCGGCAACCCACCCCCCACGGCTTGCCGCCCCAGGCACGCGCTTGCTGCGCTGGTGCCTGGAGCCGCCCCTGCTTCCTGAGGTTTTTCTGCAGGCTGAGATTACAGACAAGCCAGTTGCTAGGCCTGGAAGTGTTGTGCTGGCAGGTTGTAGACCTTCTCTCCCCTCCACTTCCTGCTGGTCTCTGCCACATGAAGGGAAAACTGAGTTATTCGCGGCATCCCGGGTTCTGTACAGAGTCTGCCCTCTAATTGGCTACTGGGACTGATGCTGTCGCCCCTCCTCTCATCGGTTGTGAGAGATGAGGGTTGCCAGGGTGACTGGGCATCCCCTTCCCCTTCCCTCCTGTGGCAGGGAGAAGTCAACAGTACAGGAATATGTCATTGACCCCACAGGGGCCCCAAAGGGGTGTCTCTGCTCTTGGGGCACAGCATGGTGTAGACTCGGCAGGAGAGACACTGGGGCAAGCGACAGTACACACCATGTTAAAAAATTCTGGGGGTGCCCCTGTGTATAAGGGTTGCAGGATCAGGCCTCACAGGGTATGTCTACATTGCAGCTGGGAGTGAGCCTCCCAGCCCAGGTAGACAGACACACTAACTCAGCTTGAGATAGTGCTCTAAAAATAGCAGTGTAGACATTGTGGCTCAGGCTGCAGCTAGGGCTCTCAAGCTCAGGGCCGGCTTCAGGCACCGGCCCACCAAGCATGTGCTTGGGGCAGCGCCTGGAGGGGGGCGGCACTCCGGTCGGGGAGAGCTGGGCCCCGGCCGGGCTCTCCGCCCTCCTCCCAGCGCTCTGGCCAGTCGGGGATTGCGGGCCCTCGGCAGGGCTCAGCGCCCTCCCCTGCGGCACTGGGGGGGGGGGTGGAAGGGGGCGGCGGGTGGCCGGCCCTGCTCAAGCTTACCTGACTCCCTGGGTCTGAGCTTGGGTTGCTAGCCCGAGCTGCTGCCCAAGCCATAATGTCAACACTGAGAACAGGAGCAGTCACAAGAACCAATGTCTAACACAGAGATGCGTCTGAGGCTTTGGAAAAAATAAGTATCCTACAGAGGCTGCTGTTCAATGTCTCTTGACGTATGCTAGGTAATATTTTGGCCAGCCAACAGCACTTGCTTTCTTTAGCTTTCTTCATCTTATTGGATCATGAATAACAATGAATTGTGCTCAGTAGCCTCACTAGTAGCTCAGCACTGCTCCCTCACAATCCTCATCTCTACCTCAGTAAGACTGAGACCTAAAATGACAGCTTTTATTGAAAGAGAGCAGCAGAGTACAAAACTATACTTATCAAAACTGTCACAGGTGTTTCCAAAAAAACTATTCTAAAAATGATTTTAATTAATATGCATTTAGTAAATATTTAACTAGGGTACTGGAATGAATCACTACAGTTGGACCTTTAATATCTTTTTCTAGGCAAGAATAGAAGTGGCTCCCCTGCAACCTTCTCTTCTGTTATTCATATTTGAACACTTTCATTTCATCCACGAAGCCCACAGTTTATAATGTATATGTTGAAATAACAGTTATTGCATTTTTGACAGGAAATAACCAGCTGCATTTGCTGAAGGAAACAATCAGGAAGATTCAAAGATCACCTTGTGGCAGTTAAAAATGGTTATTGCTCCAGTCTCTTTGCTTCTCACCTTAATTCACATGACTTTTATGACCTCTCTGTCTGAGCCTTTCAACACGGATATTAAAATATCTAGAAGGGAAGAACAGCTGAAACCATCCTCGTTATTAATCTGATTTACTATATTTCCAGATTAAACAGAGATGTTTTCTGCTAAATTCCTATTTAGCATTTTCCAGTTCTCAATATTTTCAGCTTTTCTTTTGTTATTATGAGCTTCTTAAATGTGACCTGCAAATACTTTGAAAAAATGCATCAGTTTTAGATTGATGTGCTAAACTCACCACATATCAAAGGGAAGAGAATCATTCAGCACATAAAAATTAAGTTACAATGTATAGGTTTTTTTCTTCTCTTCCAGCTGAAAATATCCAGACTACTCAGTTTCCAGTCCGTGAGACACCCTGGCATGCATTATGCTGGTCATGTCACACCAGCTACAGAACCCTACTGGAGCCTGGTGCTAGCATATAGGGGGTAAAGCAAGTACCTTTTTCCCAATAAATAAAATATTGATTTTTTTCATTAAAAATAAAATATTCTTACTTTATAACTCATATAAGGATATTAAAAACTTGGCACAGTCATGCACCGTTTTAAACCTGCCTTACAAAGGTGTTTTGAAAATTAATTAGTTAATGGGCCAGATTCATCCCTACAGGGCACAGCAGGATGTTATCTAGGGGAAGATGCAACAGAGAGGCATTCATCCCCAAAGAAGGTGGTAGCAGTACAATTACTGTCTTCTCTCAGGGGCTCCAGACAGAGGTCCATCAGCTGAGGTTTTCTAAGAGATGCAGTGCATCTTCTACTCCTGGGGGAATTCTACTCCACTGCACACATGCAGAATTCATGTCCCCCGCAGAATTTTTGCTCCACAGAAAATACATTCTGCCAGAGAGGCACTGCAGTTACGCTTGTCGCACCAGAACAGATTTCAGCAGGCTCACCATAGCAGTCAGCAGCCGGTGGCATTCCTTACAGCACCCTGGAATAGGATATGGGGACAGATAGAGCAGGGTACATGGGGCTGCTGGGGAGATCACATAGACTGGGATTCAGAAGGGTTAGTGAGGTGGGACAGACTGGAGCAAGGGGCTGAGTGGGGATGGAAAGACACATGGGGATGGAGGAAGGGAAGGTGCAAGGGCCACATGGGGATGGGGTATGGGGTGGCTGAGTGGCGGTGTAGGGACACAAGGGATGGGGCACATGTGCCTGACTGAATGGGAGAGACTACGGGTCAGCCAGGGTCTGCTTGAGGGGGATTCCCAACTCCCTAACAATTTCTCCCCCTCCCCCCCGAAAAAAACTGTCCATAATTCTCCTACCCACACCCAACAACCCTCCAGGTTCACTCCCAGGCTCCTTCCCAGCAATTTCTTCCCACTCCTTCAGCTCCGCCATTACCTCTGACCCTCCCAAGCCTTTGCACTGCTTCTGAGGTGTGCAGTAAATATGTTTCTGTATTACAGTTTAAATGAATTACTCAAAGTTCTGTGTTAATATGCCTAATAAGGAATCTATTTGTCAAAAAACATTTCCTGAATTTTTTGTTGTTGCCAGTATTGTTACAGACATACTTGCTGACAGGTATTTTGAAATAAATTATCAAAATAACTCAAACTGATGTGATTATATTGTGTTCTTTTGACAAATAAAATATGCAGAATTTTAAAATATTGTGCACAGATTTTTTAATATTTTGGTGCAGAACTTCCCTAGGAGTATATTACTTACTTGAATCCTGCATATAAGTACAGTATAATTACTAATATGAGTCCTACTAGCAAGTGGATTCAATTAGCTCTGATCAGGATACTAGAGGGGCTGAATCTTTTCGTAGAGGCAACAATGGTCAGAGATAGGGAAAATTCTACAAATAGCCAAGCTTGTGGAAAAAGTTTATGTTGAAGTTTATATTGAGTTGTTATTATTTGAGTTACCAATAAAGCCAAACCCAAGACAGGGGGTAAGTTTTCAGTATGCGTATACTCTGTTCAGAGAAAAGTGGGAACTTTACTTACTGACATCTTTGTCTTTCTTCTGCTCTCTTTCAAAAAACTCTTTTTATGAACCCAGATCCATACTCTCTATGGTTGGCCAGAGGGAAGCCAAAAATTGGAGGAAACTTGTCAATCAAAAATTCAGTTGAAGAAGTTAAAAACATTATGTCACCACACTGTGGCCCCTGGCCCTATCTTGTGCTTGGGACACCAAAAGGTTATACCTACTTTACACTTCTCAGATCAGTATGTTGAATAAAAGGGAAATAAATTGCAGCTTTATTTTCCCCTTATTATTTAAAGAACTGTTAACTGAAATTCATTTAAAAGTAATAAAAAAACCCAAAAAACTCTGGAGGGGGGGGAGGAGGGATGGGTGGAAGGCCCAGTTTCCAAAGACTTTTAGTGATTTTCTTTTGACTAGCATGTTGATCTATAACACCAACTGGGTGATGCTCTGGAAATCAATGAATTGAGCTGAAGTTGCTCTAACCTGAAGACAGAAAATAGAGATTCAAAATATAACAAACCTAACAAAAAATGTGTATTGGATGTATATTGAAGTTGGAATGAAACACAGCTGGAATACAGTATAAGGGTTTTTTTTTTTTGCTGTCTTTCCCCTCCCATCCTCCCCCCGCCCCCTGTCTCAGCAACAACTCTAGAGGCCAAATTTTCAAAAACTGGCCAGTTAAATTACACCTGTGACATTTGCACACACATCATTTGTGTATGGAAATACACATTTACACATGCAAAATGGATAACTGCATACACATGTGCTATTTGCATGCAGTTACCTTTTTTTTTCTTCATAGTCTATAAGGGAAACCATCTATCCTGAAAGACAATGGTGTAAGCGTCAAAGCAGGCCAGTTACTATGTGTCGTGCTGCAGCATTGCAAGTGGCTAAAAAGTCCAATTTGCAACCAAAAACAGTCCTTGCCGAAATTGCCAGAGACACCACAGACATAAGGCACAGGGCCTGAGGATAAAGCCAGTGCACTATTAGTATGTCAGGTCTTCTGCAATTTTCTCTTCACTCTCTCTGCTTTCTGCTCTGGTTGAATGTCTCATTGCAACATCAGAAAGTATCATACCATTAAGAATATATACCACAGGTGGCTTTGCCAACATCATCAGTACACATGACCCAACACTTTCCTCCATTTCTGAAGAGAAGAACTTGTTCTATCAGCAAGTCAACAGAGTCATCAGTAAGATACCACTAGACGAGCGACTCTATCTATTGGGAAATTTAAACACAAGAGTTGGCTCAGATCATGAGACATGGCCACTATGCACTGGCCACAATGGAGTGTGAAAAATGAACAACAATGGGCAAAGACTACTGGAGCTGTGCACTCACCGAAGACTGTGCATTACCAACATCTACTTCCAAGGAAGTCACCACTGGAAGGTCTCATGGAGACACCCCAGATCTGGAAACTGGCACCAACTAGATTTAATTGTCACGTGTAGAAAACAACTACTGGATGTTCTCCGTACTTACAGTTTTCAGAGTGCAGACTGTGACATAGACAATGTGCTTATATGCTGCAAAATAAGGCTTTCACTACAGAAATGTCATTGTACCAAACAAAGCTATTGCTCACACATTAACATCGACAACACAAAAGACCAAGAAAGGTGTCTCAGAGTATAGTAATTTCATGAAGATAATATATAGTCTGTTTCTGCCAAATGGACTGAACAAATCAATAGAAAACTCTCTTTTCTAAATACCACTTTGTATGCTATCCATTTATGGCTTTGCTAGGGAGATTTGTGCTGAGGCGATTTCTGTAAAACAAACAGTAAGGCATCTGCAGGACTTCTTAGTCCTGCCAGTTGGTCACCATTGTTAGGTTTGAAAAGCCAAAGCCACTTTGACATCTGCAGTGTATGAAACCGTGACTGGCATATGGAATATCCATATTGGTTTAGTATGAGAAAGGCTTTTCAGTGAACACAGAGTCAGAAAAGAGTGTAATTAACAAACTCCACAAAATACTTTTATGGGGCACTGTGCTGCTGGAGGTACAATCCTTTGGGTGAGATGTAAACCCAGCCTTAACTGTATGAGATCATTAAAGATCCCATGGTGCCTTCTGGAACAGTAAGGGTGTTAACCATTTTAATTATCTTGCTCACTCTCCAATATATTAAATCACATTCCACTTGCCTATATTTCTCTTGCACCTTCAATTAGATACAGTATTTTCATTTGTTTCCTGCCCTGGACTGTAATGTAATGTTTCTGTATGCTATTGAAACAGCTGCTATGGTCTGTCCCAAAGTTAGATACATTTCAGTTGTGAGCAACATCTCTATGTACCTTCTGCTTGCCCCAGGGGACTGTTATTGGGGTTATACGAGGTCTACACTACAAACTGCTGCTGGGATAGCCATGACAGTTATAGGTGTGATTTGTGACTGATGTAGCTGTGCCAGCAAAAGCCCCTAGTATAGACATAGTTATACAGTATATACCGTTATAAAGCAAAGTGTGCTTTTGCCAGTATATCTTATTTTGCTCGGGGTGGGGGTGGGGGGCAAGAATAAATTATGCCAGCAAAAGTACATTATGTTGGTATAGGCTGCGTCCACACTACGAGCACCATACGGGAATGCCAGCAAAATTCTCCTAGTGTAGACCTGGACTTAGTCAGGGTCAAATCCTACCGTTAGATACATTTGTACTAATTCTGAGTGCAAAATTTGGGCCTTACTGTTATTTATTGTTACTTAGCATTTGTTGAGAGCTGACCTTATGCTTCTACAGAATATGAAAAAAATACCATCCCTACCCGAGGGGAATGAGGTTTAAGAAAATAAACGTAGACAACAATTAAAACACAAAAAACACCATTTAATCATATAGTGGTGCAAAAAATTACAGCAGCGCTTTTTAGTTTAGGCTTTGTTTTTCATATCTCACTGCACACTAAAGAGAGGAGAGATGTTAACATTGATGGAATAATGTGAAATAACGTATTTAAAATGGGACTTTAAGGGGGTAGGGTAATCTTGGTATCAATGGCAAAGAAAAAGCAACTGTTCATAAAGATTGAATGTTTGTAAAATGCTTCGAGGTCTTTGGACAAAAAAAAAACCACTTTAGAAGTGCACAGTAATATTATTTAGTATTAATAAGAAAAAGTCCTGGTGGTCCTCCTCAGTCCTCATTAGTATCATGCACAATTTGCAAATATATAAACACACTCCCTACCCTTGCTCCTGTGAGTTATATCTCAGATCAAAGTGAAGGGCTGAGAGGCTGGGACAGTATGAACGCAGAAGATACATCATATCATTGACATAAATACCTCTATCATTAGAGGGCCTGCCCGAGAGAGTCCCAACTTCCTCCTGCTGGGGAGAGCCGGGCAAGCAGGTTTGCCCAAAAGAGTTCTATCCCCTAAGCAGGGAGAGACCTGGGGCAGTCTCCCTGAAGGACTCTCTTGCTGTAGCCAGGGTGAAACATTGGGGGGGGGGGAGGAGCAGCTCTGTCCGAGGGAGTCTCTCCCCGGAAGAGGGTGGTGGTAAGGGGCAGAGCAGCCTGAGGGAGTCTCTTCCCCAGTGAAGGGTAGCGCTGCCTAAGGCAGGCTCGCTCGCTCGCTCGCCGCCCGGAGGGGGGCGGTGCTGCCGCTCCCTTTGCTGAAGTAGCTCCCAGGTGGCAGCGCCCCGCTCTCCCCAGCCCTTTCCCCTCCCTCCGCACCTGTAGCGCGCAGCGCACCCACAGGGCGGGCAGGAGGCGAGTCCCTACTGAGCCGCCGTAGCGTCGCGGCTCTGCCCGCTCCCTCCCTCCGCCTTTCTGCCGGGTTGGGGTATCGCGCCGCCGCTTCCTCCTCTGCAGCCCTTCGGCCGCGGCCCTGACGTCGTTTCCTTCCAACATGGCGAGCGCAGGTTGTTGCCGCCGCCGCTAATGGAGGCTGGTGCGGGCGGGCGACTCCGGGGCTGAGAGCGCCGCGGTCAGAGCTACCTGCCGAGCGGGGCTGCAGCGCCCAGGCCGGGCCCGTCCCCGGGGGCCTCGCTCACGGCGCGGTGACCTGCTCCACTCCCCCCCCTCCGCCCCCAGCGGCCGGGCGGCCCCAGTTCCGGACTTGCAGCCGCCCGAGTGCCCCCCTTGCCCGGTCCCCGCTGCCTCCCCCCGGCGGGAGCGGCCGGTCCCCCCGATCGCTCCCATGTATGAAGGCAAGAAGACGAAGAACATGTTCCTGACCCGGGCTCTGGAGAAGATCCTGGCCGACAAGGAGGTGAAGAAGGCGCATCACTCCCAGCTGCGCAAAGCCTGTGAGGTGGCCTTAGGTGAGAGCCGGGGAGGGCGCGGGCAGGCGGTGCCCCTGGGCTGACTCCCCTCCCCTCAGGCCCCCCTTTCCCTAAGCCGGGTGATGGGGGAGACAAGGCGGCGGTGGGGGCCGTTCGTTGATCTGGGAAAGGGAGAGTGATCTAGGGGTGCACCACAGGCGTTGGGGAGCGGAGGGGGCTGATGGAGGGATTGGCGAGGGAGAAGGAGGGTTAGCTCGGGGCTGGTGATAGAAAGGCAGTGTAAGACAGGCCTTTGTGATCAAGCAGAAGATGGGGCCGTGCTCGTGTTTGTGGTGCTGGGGATGGGAAGAAAAGAGGTATGTGTGTGTGTGTGTGTAGGGGGGGGGGGGGACCAAAGGCTTTTGGTTATTACACTGCAAGCAACTACCGGTGTGTTTGGATCTCGGAGAGAGAGAGGTTGCCCCTTGTTGACAGCGAGGGGAAAGGATGCAGTCGGTTGACTGGCGGGGTATCACGGCCCCACAAGCCCAGGATGAATAGGCAGAGAAGAAGGTGTGTGTGCTCTGAGCTGACCTGGAAGAACAAGGCCGCCGGGGAGGGAGCAGGTGACAGGCAGCGATAAAGGGGGAGGGAAGAGAAAGAAAAGGGGATGATGGAAAACAAGAGACAATGACACTCAGGCCACGTTTAAAATTGATGTCTGTTCTTGAATTAGGAAGCTATTCTATAGAGACGAAGAATGAGGGTGGAGGAGATTCAGTCGATAGCTGTCTAAAAGGAACCTCTGTAGTGTGTGTATGGAGAGAAAAATAGCTGCTAGGAAACGGGGTTTCTTTCATGTATTGCAGAGTTAATGCAACCACAGTGAAGGGAGATACATTGTGGGGATGTTCATGTTGCTCTAGATGAGTGAGGTGTTAGTTGTCTGACAGCTGAGTGTATAGTGGAGATGTTTATGTTGCTCAAGATGAGCGAAGTATTAGGTGTGTGACACAGCTGACTGTATAGGTGAGGAGATACTGAGAAGAAAAAAGGGTTGGATGTATGAAACATGCATTTTGGCTTAAATATCATGGTGTAATGAGCACAGGCCCAGGTACTGAGTTCTGGACTGAGAAATGACCGCACATTCATAAAGATCAATGTATCATTTAATTGGAAGAAAATCTACCTTTGATTTGTTTGGATGTAGTCTTTTTATCTTTAAATTGGCAATACTGTCAGTGTTGTTGAAGTGATTTTATCTTATGAATTTTTGGTAATATGTTTATTTTAAGTAGATTTAATTAAAAGGACATAATTAACCTGAAATTTACTTTAAAAAAATCAATTACAAGTAGTTTCATGTACTATACCAGCTCATGAGTCTTTCTGCTACTTTTGTCACTTTAAAATCACATTTTCCTTTTTAAAAATAAAATATTTGTCTCCTTTGTGATATACTCTGACCAACAGGAAATTGGACATAGTGAAATTGGCTATTCAGAAGCTGCTGTCAAACACACACCGTAAACAAATTGAAGAAAGTATTTAATCTCTAATTTTTCAGTTATAGTTTAAAAAAAAAAAAAAAAAAGACAAAAGTGAGATAATGTCCATTTGACTTACAAGATAGATTACGCATTTACTCTTAATTGAATTTATTTAAGTTGTAAATAAACTAAATATAAAGCATGCAGTTTAAAAAACGGAGTTTCTATCCAGACCATCTTATGTGGAATTAATTGGACAGTAGGAAACTTCATGAAATTACACTTTATTTCAGAAATTGAATTATTTATTTGTATCCCTGGAGCATCCAGATTCTACTACCAGGATGTTGGTCCCATTGTGTTAGGTGCTATAAAAATATAAACAGTTATTGCCCTAAATATCTTGCAGTCTAATATCCTGATCATGCAAACTGATCTGTGCTGGCAGACCCGTACTCACAATGACCCCCATTGATTACTGTGTCAGTGTTGAGCTTTACTGAAACCTTCAACTGTGGTTCTAATTCCAAGATTGGCATCTAAATAGGGACAAGACATGACACATGGGTGTGAAGACGGCAGAGGACAGGAGGGTGAGATAGATAAGGGCAATACAAGATTGTATATATTATCTAATATATAAAATATAAAGACTTCATGGGTCTTTTGAATAGGATAATCGAACAAATGATATTAATAAATTATAGTGTTTTTACTGTAAAAAATGTTCAGACTGATGCAATAAAAACCTTAATGGGTGATTGTTTGGGGACTCAACATTTTTATGGCCCCATCTTCTAATTATAACAGTGATATTTAGCTCTTGAATAGCCGTTTTCATCCATAGATGTCTAAATGCTTTACAAAGGAAGGGAAATATCATTTTCCCCATTTCACAGATGGGAAACTGAGGCATGGAGTGAGATGTCTCACCCACACCACATCAGTGGCAGAGCTAGGAATGTGGTTGATTCCTAGAAATGTTCTGATTCCTAATCTATTCCCCTATCAGCTCGGACTGCCTCTCCATATTATTATAGAAGTCTTTTAATTGTAATTATGTAAATCTCGGTTTTTACTTCTTGCTTCTAAAACCAAAAACATTACCATCTTGGATTTTTGGATGCTGAGTGCTAAAACCAATTGTTAAGGAAACTTTAGTGAGGCCTTACATAATGATTTAAAGCTACTGCAGGTGATCTGCTGAGGAGTTGATTTTGTTTTTCTTAGTTAAATGGGATTTAGCTTTTACCTAATGTTATTAAAATGCATTGTATATATTTAAATTAGCTAAAATATTGTTGTCAGTCTGAATAGTTAATCCACGAAGATCTGGTTAAATTATTTCATGAATTTTTTAAAAAGCTTTTTCATTACTATTTTGGGATCTTCCCAAGCACAGTAGTGCCAATGATATAATAATAGGATATTATCTGCTGACAGTAGATTAGAAGAATACTGTAATTAAAATCGTTGTGACTCTGATCCAAATATTAGTTCTGCCTGGGTCCTTGTTTTGCTGGATATATTGTAGTTAATACAGATCTGCATATTAAACAGAAGCTAAAAAATATTTTAGCCAAGGAGTTTTTGGACCCACCTTTTGGAGAGAGCCTTTAATAACAACAACAAATACATGTGTGCCATGGAACCAAAGGAGGTGGACAGAGAATACCTTTTGGTCTCTTTATGTTTTCTATTTAACTGTGCTCTGTGCTAAAAATATCAAATGCTTAGATGCCTTAGAAATGTGTAACATATACAATACTGATATAATATGAAGGTCCCTACTCAGCTGTTTACATTTACTGCTCAAAGTGAACAACTAAAGGCATAAGGAAGGGGTGGGGGGACACCATGAATCTTAAACAGTAAGATTATAATAGACTCTATCTTTAAAGAGTTTGAAGTGCACATAATAACCAGCTGCTGTTTACACTGTTGTCTTCATACAGGTACATGTGGCCACCATTAGACAAGCCTCTCTGCTTTTTTTCAATAATTAATTATTTTTTTGGTTCAAATTGTCAGGTTGGTGGGGTCCAATATTTGCTCTACTTAATGTTCCTTATATTAGATCTGGCTTTACATTTTACATCTTTGTTTCTAAAAACAATTTTTCGGTCTTCCTTTTGTTCTGTTTTTCTAAAATCATGCGGTCAGTGTCAGGAACCCAACATGTATAAATAACAAGATAAAAAAACAAAAAAATTTTAGCATACTCATGTGCTAAGCAAAGAAATTACTAAGAAAACATTTTGAGATTTCAGGGTGTTATTGTGAATAAAAGGAAGTTAAAACCTTTAAAACAGGAATATTGTCACTCCTTACTTTTAATCCCTACATATTGCTTGGCATTCTTTACTATTACATTTTTCTTAGAATCTTACTCTGTAGTGTGTGTTGCTTTAAAAGCGTGAATGAAGGAAACTATTTTCTGGGGTGTTAACTATGATTGAGTTTTCTTTCTTCCAACCGGGAGTGAAGATGAGGTTCTTTTAATGTAAACATCTTCATTTACCAGTTATTAAAATGTAAATTGAACCTTTTTTCTTGCACACAAAATGATTTGATTTATAGCTATGTTTTCTTAAGGTTTTTTAATCCAGCAGAATTAAGTCTGGTGTTTACATTCCATCTTACTCCCCCTGCCCCCATTAAAGCTTTTTACCTGGATTCTGGTTTGGTGTGCCAAGTTGTGTGGGGCTTCATACAGAACACTGTCAATTAAGTCTTGACATTTTCCCTTTTTTTACATTCCATTGTTTGTAATGCCTCTAAGAAGCCTGAACATTTCATATATTCTTTCCCACACTCCTTTACTATTTCTCGTGGAACACAGGCGACAAAAGAACTGTACATTGTTTACTTATTTGTGCACCAATATCTTTTAAAATGTTAGCAGGAATGTGTTCATCTTTTGAATGGTCTGTTAATTTACTGCCTAATGCAGACAATAGAATTAGATCTCCCATTATTCTTCGTGGGGAGCAGGCAAATGATTGCTTCCGTTTTGTGGTTGTAATTTTCAGTTTTTCAACTATATTACCAGATTATTACATTATTAAGGTAAATTGAAATGTGTGCCTAATCTACTTGGGTATCCTTACATTATTTTTCAGTTGCACGTTAACAGGATTTTAACTTTTTAATTGAAATAAAATATTTAGTATTAAACTTTTTTGAGTTACTGTGTGAACCTGAATAGCTGGAGAGAGAGTTCACAGAAAATAAGATTCCCTTCTGGCATTTGTGGTTTATATATAGTACTTGTGTAACCACAAATTAGAATGACCTCTGGCCATATTCCCTACATCTTAAATCTGTAAACTCCAAATAAACAGTATAGAATTAAACAAAACAAGAACTACACATCTGCTTGAAGTTCCATGCTCTGCTGAACTGGTGACACTGAAAACCTTGCCTGGAATTTAATCCACAAAAATCCATGCTGTTGTCTGGGTTGGCAAGGCCTCCATTTATGATCCCGCTGGGTGAGGTGTGTCATGGCTGTGGAACCTCCTGCAGGGAGGTCTGTTCAACCTTTGTGCCATGTCACATGCACACACTGTGTGACCATTTAGTATAGATACCACATCATGCAATTGTTGCAGTGATAAATATCAGCATAGAATTATGATTTGAGTGTAATTCTCTGAAAATGACAAAAAGCTAGAGTAAACCTACCTCTCGGTAGAGTTGGCTCACCTTCACCTTAAGCTGTGAATGTAGAGCTGAGCTGGGTGGGTCTCCTGTGCTCTCCTTTCTCTCCTCTTCACTGTAGAACTCTTTCACGTGGTCACCTTCTAGCGTGGGAGGTATAGTTGGATAGATGTGTAGTAACAGGTATAATGGCCAATATAAAAACCAAAGGCTGTGTCATGAATATGTAGAGCATTTAATAAGTCCTCTTCAAAGCTAGTGCAGTTAAATTAAATCTCTAAATTAGATCATGTGCCTTTTCTGGAATAAATTCTCTTGCAAAGTTGTTAGTTATTTTTCCTGTGTACACTGGCAGGCTTCTTATCTTAAATGACACCTTGTACCTTGTTACTAAACGTAGTGGTTAATTTTTAGATACTGAGGCCAGGTTTTTAGAGTGCTTATATGCTTGATCAGAAAGATAGTAATTCTAAGTATTATATCTTTTCTCTTGTACTCTTGTGTTGCTAGGAAAAGAATAATAAACCTTGCAGTTACATTGTCCCAATAGCTTCTTCTGATTCAAACAGAGTTCTTTTTAAAATATATTAATGCTAGATTATTAAAATGGGTTAGACTCTTCTGTTTTTTATATTGTTTCTTAAGTCTCAGATAGCATGAAGCAACAAAATCTCATTGGTTAATATTGTCACTGTCTTCCCCCTCAACATTTGTTGTTGTAATATTCTTCCAGTTGAGATGTCAAGTTAAGGAGCTTGCTATATTCATGTTGTTGCTAGTAGGGGCACTGTGTAATTACGATTTCTCTTCTCTTCCCCTTTTGCTAAGACCGAAGACTTATCAGTAACACTGAGACTTCACTGACTCAGTAAACTATCTTCCAGGTTTGCTACCACATCTGAGACTTGATGTAGTGCTACCAGTTGGCCAGATTTACAGGACTGAGGAAAACAAGTGTAGTTAGAAAACAAGGCTCCATAATCTTGAACGCTATATTCAGTAATTTCTTGACTGTTTGGAATGATAACAGTGACCAATGCTAATCCTTTGAAGGGAAAAAGGGATACTAATTCCTTTTGCTCTAGAGTTACTTAAGGGCTGTGAATCTCTGATCAGCCAGTGTCTTGTATTAGGTTTATTTTTTATAAGAAGTTAGTGTGGATCAAATGTGGGTAGGGAAGAATTTAATAGATAAGACATGTCAAATCTTTTGCTGTCCTGGTAAAATGAAAAGCCAATGGAAACTTTCACCCTCTTTGTTTTTCAACTGGAACTCTGTATTTACAATAAAATCCGTCATATTTACTGTCTCTATCACCAACAGAAATTGGTACAATAAAAGATATTACCCACCCACCTTGTCTAATATCCTGTATTGACGTCTATAACAACACACTGCATATAATAAAATATATCCTCAATTTAAGATATAAAAATATCTCTAAGCCTTCTTTATCTTGACTTTCAATACATTCTGAATCTAATTTTAAATTTCTTTGTCTTAAAACATCTTTGTAACACAGAAAGTTCAACTTTTGAAGCTAGTGCTGTATAATAAACGGAAGTAGGGCTAATTGGAATGTTTAAACTTAAATGATAAAGTTGTCTTGTGACTATACTGCATCTGTTTCTAACAATGAATCATCTTTGACTAGGAAAAAGAAAATGTGAAATCTTCTTTTCTGTGTTCCCTACCAGCACATTTTTCCTCATCTTACTACCTCATTCCTTACTCTTCTGTCTTTCTCCCCCATTTGCTCTTATCTTTACTCCTTTTGTTCTTCAGTCTCACTATCTACTTCTTCTACCTCCTCCTGCATTTTCATTTTTTAAAATTATAGTGGCACTGATTCTGGGTATGTTGTTAATGTATGGGGATATTCCAAATTGGAATATTTTAAAAACTCTGCTCTCTCTCTCTGACTGGTGAAATCAGATGTGCGATGAGCCACGTTTTCCTGGAGTCCTTCAGAAAAAAACGGCACTGGAGGTAATACTGTAACAGCACTTGATTTAAAAATGACTGGCTTACTGCTCAGTGGCCAATGAAAATTGACAAACAGGAGTGGTTTAAAAAAAAAAAAAAAAAGCTGTGTTACCATGGGGACTTCAGTCTGAGTGATGTATACTGGAAGTCTCATGCTGCCAGTACTAAATTGTTATTGCAATTTCTAAAAATTATAGAAGATGATTTCATAACTCAAAAAGTGTTGCATCCAATATGTGGTAATTCTATATTAGAAATCATCTAGATGGATGATGAGGAGTTGATCACATACTAAAAATTAGTGGTAGATTAGATACAAGATATCATGACATGGTTCTGTTTGCACATTTTGATAAAGTCCAAAACAATGATGTATAGCCATCTGCTTGAAAGGGGCTAGTTTCACAATGCTGAAAACAATTTTGAGCCAAATCAGTTCTGAGAGAGAATTAAACAGAACAATGTGAATAACTGGGAATAATTGTTTAAGAGCACTTTACTAGATTATAAAATAAACAAAAAACATATTTAACAAATAGAAGAAGGGGGAAATTCATAGTAATGAATATAAATCGGAAGCTAGGAATTATAGAAAATTGATGAGGGAAGCAAAAGGAGAAATCTATGGCTAGCAGAGATAAGAACAATGAAGAGTTTTTAAATTGTATTCGGAAAGAAGGAAACCTAACTGGTGTTCGTCCATTACTAGAGGGAAATGGTAGCTATCAGTAATGATACAAAAGAGACAGAAGTGCTCAATGAGTGTTCTGTATTTGGGACAAAGCCAGGTGATGTAGTCATAGCATGTGGTGATGGAATACTTTCCATTCCAACTAAGGAGGATGTTACCCTGCAGCTACTAAAGCTAGACATTTTAAAATCAGTGGGTTCAGGTGGTTTGTATCCAATAATTTTTAAAAGTGCTGGTAAAAGAGTGCTCTGCACTATTTAATGTTGATTTTTTTTTTTAATAACTCTTGTAACACTGGGGAAGTTCCAGAGAACTGGAAGAAAGCTAATGTTTTATCAGCGTTTAAAAAGAGTAACTGGGCAATTATAGGCCTGTTAGCCTCACTCAGTCCTGAGCAAAATAATGGAATAGCTGGAATGGAACTCATTAAAGGGAAGTAATATAATTGATGCCAGTCAGCATGGGTTTATGAAAAATAAATGTTGTCAAACTAACTTGATATCTTCTTTTTTTTTTTTTTTAATTTTTGTTTAGATTATAAATTTGGTTGATTAAAAATAAGTGGTGATGTAATAGACTTCTGGAAGGTATTTGACTCAGTACCACATGACATTTTAATTAAGAAACTAGAACGATACAAAATCAACATGCCACTTATTAAGTGGATGAAAAACTGGCTAACTGATAGATCTCAAAAATGTAGTTGTTAATGGGAAATCATCATGTGGGTGTCTTTCTAGTGGGGTCCTTCAGGCATCAGTTCTTGGCCCTGCACTATTTAATGTTTATATAAGTGATGTGGAAGAAAACAAGAAATCATTACTGATAAATTTAGCAGATGACGTGCAAACAGAGCTGACCCTAGGTGTTTTGCTGCCCATAGTAGAAAATATTTTTGGCACTCCCCAAGCAGCTGAGCACAAAAAAGAAGAAGGAAAAAAGGCCAAGCATAGTAGCTTTTGGGGGCCCAGGATGAGAAGGGGAAGAGCAGCTAAGCACCTGTCAGCTCAGATGTTGATGCCTAGGGCAACAGTCAAAAACCCCCCCCAAAATGGCCAAGTGCCTGCCCATTCTTTCCCCTGGAAGTTGATGCCCAGGATGACTTCCCAGGTTTCTGGCCCTGCACACAGATTGGGGGAGGGGTAAATAATGAAGAGGACAGTCACTGGTACAGCACAATCGCTTGGTAACTGAAGCGCAGATAATCAGTGTTTGTTTTAGGATGGCCATACGTAAAGTTATGCGTCCAGAACAAAGAATATAAGCCATATACATACATGATGGAGGATTCTATTCTGGGAAGCAGTGATTCTGAAAAGGAGTTAAAGATCATGGTGTATATAATCAGCTGGACATCATGGTGTATATAATCAGTGTGATTCTGGCCAAAGGGGCTGAGGCAATCCTTGGATGCATAACTAGGGGAATATTGAGTAGGAAAAGACACAAGTCATGTAACATCTATTTGGTATTGGTGTGACCGATAATGGGATACTATGTCCACAGTTGAAGAAGGATGTTAATTGGAGGGGGTTCAGAGAAGAGCCACGCAAATAATGAAAAGTTTGGACAACATGCCCTATAGTGAAAGACCCAATGAGCTCAATCTGTTTAGTTTATCAAAGTGAAGGTTAAGGGTTGATTTGATCACAGTGTATAAGTACAGTACTCTACATGGAGAATAGAAATTTGATAATAGAGAACTCTTCACTCTGTCAGACAAACGGATAACAGGATCCAAAGGCTGGAAGGTGAAGCAAACAAATTCAAATTAGAACTATGCATAATTTTTTCAGTGAGGATAATTAGCCATTGAAACAATTTACTCAGAGTTGCGGTGGCTTTTCCATTTATGTAAACTTTTAAATCAAGATTGGATGTTTTCTAAAAGACCAGCTCTAGTTCAAACAGGAATTAATTCGGGGACATGCTATGGCCTGTATCATGCAGGTCAGACTACATAATCACAATGGTCCCTTCTGCTTTTATAACCTATTAATCTGTGAAAAATATTCACTGTTGTTGTGGGGACAATTTTTTTTTTCGTTGAGGGAGGAAACAATCTATCTTTATGGCAGCTTCAGTATGTGTAGTGGGGGAGGAGTTTGCGGGAGGTTTTACTATATTAAAAATAGAAGTAAAGTTTTACTGTACTTCATCAAGCATGTGGCTTCATTGCACAAGTGAATGGAATACTCCTAGAATACTCAAGGAGCTGACTGAGGAGATATCTGAGCCATTAATGATTATCTTTGAAAAGTCATGGAAGACAGGAGAAATTCCAGAAGACTGGAAGAGGGCAAATATAGTGCCCATCTATAAAAAGGGAAATAAGGACAACCCAGGGAATTACAGACCAGTCAGCTTAATGGCTGTACCCAGAAAGACAATGGAGCAAATAATTAAGCAATCAATTTGCAAACATCTAGAAGATGTAAGTCAGCTTGGTTTTGTCAAAAATAAATTGTGTCAAACCAACCTGATAGCTTTCTTTGACAGGGTAACCAGCCTTCTGGATAGGAAGGAAGTGGTAGACGTGGCATATCTTAACTTTAGTAAAGCTTTTGATACTGTCTCATATGACCTTCTCATAAACAAACTAGGGAAATGCAACCTAGATGGAGCTACTATAAGGTGGGTCAAAACTGGTTGGAAAAACGTTCCCAGAGAGTAATCATCAGTGGTTCACAGTCATGCTGGAAGGGCAAAATGAGTGGGGTCCCGCAGAGATCAGTTCTGGGTCAGGTTCTGTTCAATATCTTCATTGATGCTTTAGATAATGGCATAGAGAGTATACTTATATAGTTAGCGGATGATACCAAGCTGGGAGGGGTTACAAGTGCTCTGGAGGATAGGATTAAAATTCAAAATGATCTGGACAAACTGGAGAAATGGTCTGAAGTAAATAGGATGAAATTCAATAAGGACAAATGCAAAATACTCCATTTAGGAAGGAACAATCAGTTGCACAAAAAAAGCTAATGTCTTTCTGGGGTGTATTAGCAGGAGTGTTGTAAGCAAGACACGAGAAGTAATTCTTCCGCTCTACTCCGCACTGATTAGGCCTCAACTGGAGTATTGTTGTTGGCAGTTCTGGGTGCCACATTTTAGGAAGGATGTGGACAAATTGGAGAGAGTCCAGAGAAGAGAGACAAAAATGATTAAAGGTCTAGAAAACATGACCTATGAGGAAAGATTGAAAAATTGGGTTTGTTTAGTCTGGAAAAGAGAAAACTGAGAGGGGACATAATAGTTTTCAAGTATGTAAAAAAGAAAAATTGTTTTTCTTAACCTCTGAGGATAGGACAAGAAGCAATGGGCTTACATTGCTGCAAAGGAGGTTTAGGTTGCCCATTAGGAAAAACTTCCTAACTGTCAGGGTGGTTAAGCACTGGTGGGGGCATGGAAAGAATCCTCACACAGCAGCAGTAGCACTGATCAGACTTCCATAACGTTCTTCTTAACTCCCATTTCTTCTCATTCTTCTTTTCTATGTTTATTTAGTTCCTTTATATATTTTACTTTAGCTATAACAACACACACACTTTTGCAATACCATCTCTCTTGTGTGGAGAAGTGGTACGGTTGTAAAATAGGGTCACGCTCTAACCATAGCAAGTTTTATGTAGCTAGCATTGAAATTACTTGCAGTGAAACAGCACATAGTCCTTGCTCTGTTCTTATTTTTTATTATGCTGCTAAATGGATATCATTGTTCTAACAGTATTGACTATAATGTCCATCTTACTTTTTGTAATATTTGTAACTTTTTTTTTTTACCAAAAAAGTCTTCTATCCCAGTTTTTTTAATTTGAGGGACTTGTGAAAACATTCTTGCAGTTTTGCGTCAAATGTAGTATTACTAAATACACTTCTAAAACTTAACCAATTTTGTATTAAAGTATATACTTTAAAAACTTTATTACTGTTTACAACTGTCTTCAAATAAACATGGTTTTCTTTTTTGGATTTTTCCTCCCACTCTGTATAGCATGTACACACTGATATGATAAAAGATTTCTTATGAGTGCTCAGTTACTGGCATTCATGTACTTTAAATACCGGTAATAATCATTTGAGTTGAAATAGCTTAAGAGTCACTGGTTTAGATAACTTTTCATCTTGTGGCTTACTTAAAGATCCTTTCTGATCTCATGTTTTCACTGTGTCAGCTATTGCACTTGGTTATAGGAAAAGATATTAAGATAACATTACAGTGAGAGAATGAAAATAACCTTACAATACTGAGATGAGTGTAGCTTCTTGGTCACATCCACTGTCTTTTATCTGTACTTATTTCCTCTTGGTATAGAAATCTTTCATTTATTAATATTTTTATTATTAATAATAAATCATTGCTTTCAGTCTTCACTGTTCTAATCTCTTTGCAGTTTGTTTCTGTAACATTTGTTACTCATCCAGTTTTGGTGTCATTCTCAGATTTGGTCATGTGTTTATCTAGAAACAGAAGAAGCATCTGACATGAAATGCAGGATGCAGAAAGATTTTGCTGCAGCTTGGCGTGTGTGGTTTGGTGGTGGGTTTTTTTATTATTATTTATTATTATTTTTTAGTTGATCTAAACAGCCTCTGGGAACCATGAGTGTCGATTTTGCCTGCAACTAACAGGAGTACCGTTCGAAGACTGACGAATGCTTCATCGCTGTGACAGAAGCAGCTCTGCAGAAAGTTTGAGAATCACTGATGTAAACAGTTTCATAGGCTTTCCAGACACATTTAAGAAAAGATAATTAGGTGTTATTGAAATAATGGTCTTTGTTACTCTAACTGTTTAATATGGCCATGCAACATCTTGGCAGATGAAAAGAAACACGACGAAGTCAGTCAGTCAGTGGTGCTTGACACTAGTGTGGGAGAAGAGCCAAATGCGCGAGCGGCAGACCTCCCCACAGGTCCCCTTGCCAGAGGGAGCTTAGAGCACACTCTGCTTCCTGGCTCACCTGTGGGCCTCAGCCTGGGCTCCCTGATAGCTCTCCCAATGACTGCACTAGCCTTAACCTAGCTTCTCCAGACTGAGCGATTGTGGGCACGGTTCTCCCAGTTGTCAGTGGGAGCGCTGAATTTCTTGATCTTGCTTGACCTTGTCGCTGTATTGAAATTTTGACAGTTCCTCTACGTTGCGGGCAGTTCTTGGAGTTGGCCATAAAGCACAGTCTTCGTGAGACTATCTTGAGGCATACGCGTCATCTGCCCCAGCTAACGAAACCCATGAGCCTCTAGCAAAGTCTGCATAGACTGTAGGTTAGTTCTCTCAAGGATCTTGATGTTATTGATCTGCTAGTCCCAAGTGACTTCAAGGATTTCTTCCCAGCAGGTGCAGAGAAGTGAGTGGATATCCCTTGCAAGCTTTTCCCCCCTGCTTTTAGGAGCTCCAAAGGTATCAGATCGTTGCCTGTTGCTTTTCCAGGTGCAATCTCTTTGATAGCTTTCTTTACATCTTCAAGAGTTGGTGTTCGGTCCAGCTCCTGCATTGTTAGAAGCTGGGGGATGGCAGCTAAGGCAGTATCACAGATGATGGCATCCTTTGAGTTGAGTTCTTTATAATGCTCAGTCCATTGGTCAAGTTGTTGTTGCCTGCCATTCAGGATGGCACCCTCTTTTGCTTTCAGGTTTGCATTCTTTTTACAAATTGAATCAAATAATTATTTGATTCCATCGTTGGTACCACCAAGGTCCCCTCTTTTCAAAGCGTGTCTTAATCTTTTTGCACAGTTCTTGCCAATACTTTTGGGCACATTCTCTGGTGGTTTTCTGGACTGCAGTTTTAGCCTCTTTGAACTTAAGAGTTTTCTACTTAGTTGGTTGTTGAAGTAAAGTTAGGTGACCTTACTTTTGCTTTTCTATGAGTGGGAGCAGCAGATGTTCAGATGCTGCAAACCAATCAGGTTGGTTTTTTGTTGTTGTTCCATAGACATCTTTGGCAGTAACCACTATCTTATTTTTGAAATTTTTCTACAAAGCGTCAGAATCAGGGGAATCAAGTTGATCATTTTTAGAAACACGCTCAAATACAAATTGAAAATTTGCACAAGAGTCAGTCCTTCATGTTAGTAATGTGGAGGCAAGGTTTGCCATTTGGCTTTCCATGATGAATCTTTTAAAGATGTGCTTGGTGCTGAGAAGGGCATGGTCAGCGCTATGCATTGATCGAGCATGCAGTACATTGTGAATATTTCTTCAACGGATCAGGATGAGATCAAGCTGATGCCAGTGTCCTGAGCAGGCATTCCTTGCTGCTGCCAGCAAAATAAATATTTGAAACTATAGCTCATAAGAGTACAAAGCTCAAGGACACGCTGGCCATTTTTGTTGAGGCTACCTGTGCTATGTTGGCCAATAATATGTCCCATTGCTCTTATCCACATGGGTACTGAAATCACCGAGAACAGCAAGTCCGTTCCTTATGGGGGCATTCTTTATGATTTGTTCCAGTTGAGAATAGAATTCAGCTGTTTGGAGTAGTCAAGTGTTGGTCCGTAGATGAACAGAAGAGTCAGGGTTCCTGAAGTTCATATTCACATCCAGCTGCGTGAGCCTGTCATTGATAAATACCGGAGCGGTACTTGCACTGAGGACAGACTTCTTGACCGCTAATCCAACACGTACTGTATTTTCTGGCGTATAAGACTACTTTTTAACCCAGGAAAATCTTCTCAAAAGTCGGGGGTCGTCTTATACGCCGGGTGTCGTCTTATAGGGCGGGTGCTGAAACTTCCGAGCCGGACTGGAGAATCTGCGGTCGCCGCATATGGTGGGGGGAGCTCAAAAACGGCCGCGGCCGCATCCCCGCCCGATGACGAGGTGAGGGGGCGCCTCACCGGGAAGGTGTAAGTGAAGGGCGGAGCAAGCTGCAGGCGTCCGGGACGCCCGGGGTATGGAAAAAAGAGAGAGAGCGGCGCTGTGCCCAGAAAAACACGCCTCTTTCACCCGTCTGGCCCGCCCTTGTATCCTATTACCGTACCTCCTTCTCTGCCTCTCAGATCTCGCTCCTGAGGACTGCAGTGAAGCGGCGCAGGCACGCATGTGCGAGATCTGAGAGGCAGAGAAGGAGGTAATAGGATACAAGGGCGGGCCAGACGGGTGAAAGAGGCGTGTTTGCGCTACCGCTCTGATAGTCTTGGAGACAGGGAGGGCTGGGCAGGCAGGCAGGGAGAGCTGACCAATCCAAGCAGGCTTTGTATACAACAACCAGCCAATCGCCGGTAAGGTACATCGCTTGCCGTGATTGGCTGGTTGTTGTATACTGGGTACCACATACAGTACAGCACCAGTATCTGTACCTGTTCATACAGTATAGCACCAGTACATACAGTACAGTATACAAATGTCCAACAGTCAAAACCCCATCATGGCTCCACCAGCAAGAAGAAAGAAATATGAAGCCAGTTTCAAACTTAAAGTTGTAAACTTTGCCATGGAACATAATAACTGCGCTGCTGCAAGACAATATGGAGTAACAGAAAAGATGGTTCGGGACTGGAAAGCAAATGAAAAAGCATTAAAGAGTATGCCAAGGGGTAAGTGTGCATTAAGAAGAGGCACTCCACATTGGCCAGAACTCGAAAAACATGTAGCAGACATGGTGAATGAGCATCGACAAAACAGTTATGTAGTGACACGAAATAAAATACATTTGTTTGCACTTCAGTGGGCCAAATCTAACCCAGATCACAGCAACAGATTTAAGGCCACTGTATCCTGGTGTACTAGATTCATGGGAAGGCATAATATGGTACTGAGGCAAAAGATGAAAATTGCCCCAAAATTACCTGCAGATCTTGATAGCAAAGTAAATAGTTTCCATCGATACGTAATACAACAGCGCACTAAACATGGCTATGCGTTAAGTAGTATTGGAAATATGGATGAAACTCCAATGAATTTTGATATGGTTGGAAATAAAACTGTCCATCAAAAAGGTGAAAAAACAATTTTAATTAAAACAACAGGACATGAGAAGTCCAGTTTTACAGTGGTACTAGGATGCACAGCTGATGGCGCCAAACTGAGACCAATGATTATTTTTAAAAGAAAAACAATGCCGAAATTCAAGTTCCCTGTTGGTTGTTTTGTACATGTGAATGAAAAAGGCTGGATGGATGAAGAAGGGGTAAAGCTATGGCTTGATAATGTATGGAGCAGGCGACCAGGTGGACTTATTCAAAAATGTAGTCTACTGGTGTGGGATATGTTCAGGGCTCATTTAACTCCCAGCACCAAGCAAATGCTTGCAAGACTAAACACAGATGCGGCAGTTATTCCTGCAGGATTGACATCGTTGGTACAGCCACTGGATGTGTGCCTAAACAAGCCATTTAAAGATCGCATTCAAGAACAGTGGAATGAATGGATGGTTAGCGGCGAAAAGTCATTCACAAAAGGAGGAAACATGCGTGCTCCACAGTTGGATGTTTTGTGAAAGTTTGTCATAAAAGCCTGGAATGATATTGATGCAGAAACAGTAATCAAGTCTTTCAAGAAGTGTGGCATATCAAATTCATTAGATGGTATGGAGGACGACTACTTGTGGCAAGATGAAGAGGAAGCCGAAGCTGAGACCACACCATCTGATACGGAATTCGATCCATACGATGACTGCCTTACAAATGTATCACAAGATGTCATTGATGTACTTATGATATCAGATGACGAACAGGAGGATTTTGAAGGCTTTTAAAGGGAAACTGTCACGCCAGCAAAACCTGTAAAAATACCGTAGCTTGCAGTTATGATGGGCGTTGCTAACTCGCCAGGGACTTGCCCGGCACTTGCTCTCTCTCTCTTGTTTGTTATCTTCCTCCTATCATCATCAGTTCCAGTTTGGTTGACAGCTTAGAAAACAAACAGCATGGCAGCTCCCATGGGTTTATTGTCTTATCCTTCCTTTCAGCTTTAGAGTGAATTAGGAAAAGTTTAATCCACTTGCACTGTTTTATGTTTACATGTTTGATGACAAACAGCCTTATGTTTATAAGTGACAGTTTTCCTGCTAAGTACCTGCATGTCATAAGCATTTGAATTAAAATTACCATATTGAAATCAAATCTGATGTTTTTTTAATTTTTTTTTTGGTGTGCGTTGGAAGAGGGGTAGTCTTATACGGCGAGTATATCCCAAACTCTATATTTTAACTGGAAAAGTTGGGGATCGTCTTATACGCCCAGTCGTCTTATACGCCGGAAAATACGGTATATTTTTGGTTCATTTTCAGGTTTCTAATACCAGGAGAAATGGTAGTTACGTCATTTAATGATCTAGTTTCTGGTCTCATCTCACTGATGAGTGCAATATCGACTCCCAGTTGATCTAGTTCTCTATCAATTATGGCTGTTTTCCGAAGTTCATGGTCTTTTAGTTCAAATCCGGTTAACATAGTGCGAAAATTCCAACAAGCAATGATTAGTTTAGAGCCAGGGAAGAAGAAGTTGGAAGGGAGCTTTTATTAGCCCACCTTTTCTAGGGCCTTTGCCGAGTTGGGGCATGCAGGCCACCCCTAAATAGGGCTGCTTGGACTGAGCTGCTGCTGAAAGCATGGGTCCTTCCCCACCAGGACAAGCCACCATGGAGCGCAGACCTATGCTGTGTACGCCTAGGTAAAACAAAGAAGGAAGGGGTTGCCATAGGCCCTACACCTTCTCTCTCGGCAACGACTATAGAACTCCAATGGCAAGACGAAGGTCAAGATGGTTGGTATAGGTCTGCTGCAGCTTCTAGCTGGAACTCCACTTTGAGTTGAAGGAAGCATTCACCTTATCGCATTCGCAGTTGTGCCTTTTCTAAATGGCTGTGGTCCCATTTACTATAACTGTTTAATAGATTCTATTTTATAATGTCATGGGCAAGTTGTGCAACTATTTTTAATACTAGTGTTTTTAAATTTAATCTTGTACAGTGAATTTAATCACAAGTAAAACATATAAAATCAGTGGGGCTACCTGCATGAGCAAGGTGATAAAGTTTTGGTCCTTATTTTGTATTTTTAGTTGAGAGGTAAATGGAAAGCACTTCTACAGTTTGAATATGACTATTCCATTTTTGCTAAGATGCGGTATTTACTGCATGTATTGAAAATACATTAACTGCAGTGTCTTTTAAACAAAGGTGACTTAATTCTTTGTTTTTTTTATGCCTCTCAAAGATGTGGTAGTTCTGTTGCAAGGTTTGTAAAATTAGTACAGTTGTTGCTACATATTCTGTAGGACACTCCTGGGTATGGCACTGTACATTCAGATGATAATAGAAGGTGAATAGGTGGTAGAAATAAGATTACAACTTAGTCACAAAAGCAAGAAAATTATCTTTTTTTTTTTTTTTTTTTTTTTCCCAGTTTTCCTCATTTGGTTAATAAGTCAAGGTTTTGAAAGGAATGCTATATTGCATCATGTGCACACTGGGAAAGTGGTGGATAGCAGTAAACTAAACTTTCTATGGCTGAATTGCAGACTGGTGAAAATGAAGCTTTATAACAGACAGCAGCAAGCACTTAAGGTATGTCTTCACTGCAGAGTTAACCCAGGCTAGTCTAGTCTGGAGGAGCATCCTCACTGCAGAACCCTACCTGTGCCAGACCGACATGGCTGCATCCTCAATGGTGCAATAATAGCCTGTGTGCTGGGCTGGATTTCTAGAAGGATATCTTGTGGTTCTTACTGGTATATTAAACTGGACCATTCTATGAATTTATTTGCAGTGTATTGTTGAACTTGTCTGTCCTTCCTGGGCTTCTGTGTGGAAATGCTCTTATAGGTCTTACTGACATCACATCACAATTTTACTAGGAGGCTAGTGTCAGCTTCTGGCCAGCTAGCAACACAGGAGAGGCATTTCTCTGTCCAGTTGCTGTGGAAGTACAGCAGAAATGGAGCAGGCAAACATGCGGTTAAAAGCAAGTCTGAAAGAAAGGAGAACTTTGACAAAAAGTATAGCTCAGGTGCTATTATGGAACAGGATTGGAGGACTAACAACACCCAGGCATGATTAGTATGGGTTCTTCTGCAAAGTAGTCAGGTTGTCAGCCTGGGGTGAAGGAAAATCTGTGCTCAAGACAGTATCTTCAACCATGCCTGCTAGGCTGGGCTTAAAGCATCCTCAAGTTCAGGTTAGAGGTTTTTCTGTGTGGGTGGAAGGAGAGTTAGGGGCAATGCCAGGCCCATAGCCTGGGCTAACTGTGCAGTGAAGACATACCCTCAGAGTTGAACACTATATAGGTACACCTCTACCCCGATATAACGCTGTCCTCGGGAGCCAAAAAATCTTACGTGGTTTCACCTATAACACGGTTATATCAAACTTGCTTTGATCCGCCGGAGCGTGCAGCCCCGCCTCCCCGGAGCGCTACTTTACCACGTTCTGTCCGAATTCATGTTATATCGGCTCACGTTATATCGGGGTAGAGGTGTATAAGTTTGAAAGATGGGCAGAATTTCATGTTAGGGCAGAGAGGACTTGCCTGTAACTTTATTATAGTAAGGACAATTTTAGTTGAACTTCTGGGACACTTGACTGTGTTTAATTTATTTTATTGTTGTTTTCTTCTTTTCATTTAAGATGTGATACTTGAGTGCACTACTGTCCTTATAAGTAGATATGTAAAAACAAATTTAGATGTATGCTAGTGAGATTACCCCAGCAATAGGAATTAAAAGCTTTTATTTTGTTGATATCAGGTTTTTTACCATAACAATGGGAAAATGGATTTAGAGACACATGAGCACGTATAGAGAGTCGGCAATCAGATGGATCTGGAGCAGCTTTGTCTTCCAGTCTGTTGGATGTATTAGAGAAGCATAGGAGGTGCCAAGATTGTACTGGATCTCCTGAGTTGTATGTTGCTTTCTTAAGTTCAAATCAAGAATTCTGCATTCAGTTGCTCCACTTCTCTGTTCCTGCTTTTTTACTCACCCCTTTAACTTAAAGAAAAAGTGGCATCTATGCCATTCTGTTTCCTGCTCCTTTTGTAATAGAGCAGAGGCTTTTTGACACTCTGCTTGTGTAGCTTCTCACTCCCTTTCTGGAAAAAGTGTATTTCGTACCTTTTCTTTCCCTTTCCAAGTGCCACTGTTCCTTTGACCACTCGGTAATCTTTCATCTGTAGTGGTTTTCCACCTTAACTCAACCCACTTGTCTGGTTGAAATAGGCTGGCCAGATAGCAAGTGTGAAAAATCGGGATGGGGGCGGGGGGGGGGGGGGGGTAATAGGTGTCTATATAAGAAAAATCCCCAAATATCGGGACTGTCCCTATAAAATCAGGACATATGGTCACCCTAGGTTGAGAGGGTTTTTCAAGTCCTGATTGGAGAAATAATTGGCGCATAAGAATTGTGGTAATGTTGTCTTTGAAATGCAAATTCAGGGCCACTTTTGTGATTTGCTACCAATTTCTTTAAACATTAGGAAATTTACACATTATAGGAACTTATGTATCAGAACTGATTTTATGTAGAAAGTTGGCCACTTTCCTCTTTGCTGCGTAAACTGATCATTCTAGTACTGCATTCTAGTGACAGGTTGTTGATTCTCAGTAATCTGTAATCTACTCTTAATAGTGCTGTCATATTTTTCTTTATTTTTATTTCTACAGCTAGAATTAGGCCAAAATAATCATACATAACTGGCTAAAGAAAAACTCGACTGCATAGATCTAGAGCATGATTTAAGGAATGTTTCTAGTTTGTATGCCACTTCAAATTGTAGTGTTGTTCTGTTTCTCTTTAAGAGAGTTTAGCATAAGTTGTTTGCTCTTTTTTTTCTTTAAAGAATTTCTGAGGAGTAATATTCTGAACAGTTTCCAACAAGGTGGATAAAAAAATAGATTTTTTTATATATATATTTGTTTTAATCGGGTTTTTATTGTTTAAATTAACATTTTTTTCTTTTTAAAAATACCTGTTTAAAATGAAATCTGAATTTAATACAAAATGTTTGTGTAAATTTATTATAATCTCTTAAAACACTTTTAAATATGCTGAATCCATGAGTCTCTATACAAAATCTTTTGAGTTACAGCCTGCTTTTCTATTTAAAGAAAGATTTTCCTCCCTACCCCCCCACCCCGATTCTTCTAACTTTTGAGGTGAGGCCTTATAATATAGCACAATAGGTCATCTGTTACTTAGAAGACCATCTCATTTTCAAGAGACTTAGGCAAGACTAGGAGTTTAAATTCCAATCACTTTCACTTAAGCATATTTGAAACTTTTCCCAGGCTGACTACAGTTTAATTCGCTGACTACAATTAATCCTTCTGTTTAATAAATTATTATAGTTAATATCAAAAATGTTTTGATAAGAGGTTTAAAGTATCCAAAATGTTTAAGGTTGTTTTATTTAATAAAAGAAATTAGATGCTGTTTTCAATGTTTAATTAAATTCCAGTTACCATCCTAATACAGCTTGACACAAATCATGGGCTAAAAGTTAATTATCTAGTAAATAAGCAATATATCAGTCACCATTTTCTAACCTACAAAAAAAGTACAGTTAATAAGAATCTGAAAATATTAAGCCATATAATTGCTTAAATAAATATGTATATGTAGTTTTAGTGTACCCTCCTAGCTAGCAAAAAGATGTACAAAATCTACAAAAGACTCTACAGTAGAACCTCAGAGTTACGAACACCTTAGGAATGGATGTTGTTTGTAACTCTGAAATGTTCATAACTCTGAACAAAATATTACAATTGTTCTTTCAAAAGTTTACATCTTAACATTAATTTAATACAGCTTTGAAACTCTACTATGCAGAAGAAAAATGCTTCTTTCCCTTTTTTGTTAATAGTTTACATTTAACAACACTGTACTGTATTTGGGGGTTTTTGAGTCTCTGCTGCTGCCTGATTGTGTACTTCTGGTTCCAAATGAGGAGTGTGATTGGCTGGTCAGTTCGTAACTCTGGTTTTAACGCTGAGGTTCTGTTGTATTTAGTTGTAAATCAACACGTTTTGATGGCTATATCAACCAACGAGTTAGCCTTTCGTTAGCAAATAACTGAAGTACAAATGGAAAAGTTGATTAAAATCGATTTAATTAAGGCTTTCTACTCAGTAATTTAAATCAATCCTCTGTGGTTTCCAAAGAATAACTTCCAGTATTTTGGTATGAACAGGTAGTAAACTGTGAAAAATACTTATGCCTGAGTCAGGTGACATTTTAGTTTTTAATTCTATAGATAAGGCAACAATCTTTCATTAAAAAAGAAAACTACTCTGAAGTAATTTTGGTTGTTTCAAATGCAATCACATAATGGTGATTAGGTTCAACAACATTTCTTTAAACCCTAGGCTGTTTAAAAGCCGGAAAGGGGATAGTCTAAAACAGGGGTCGGCAACCTTTGGCACGCAGCTCCCTGGCAGGCCGAGCTGGTTAGTTTACCTGCCGTGTCTGCAGGTTAGGCCAATCGCGGCTCTCACTGTCCGCGGTTTGCCGTCCCGGGCCAATGGGGGCAGCAGGAAGCGGCGGCCACTACATCCCTCGGCCCACGCTGCTTCCCGCCACCCCCATTGGCCTGGAGCGGCGAACCGCAGCCAGTGGGCGCCATGATCGGTCGAACCTACGGATGTGGCAGGTAAACAAACTGGCCCGGCCCACCAGGGTACTTACCCTGGTGAGCTGCATGCCAAAGGTTGCCGACCCCTGGTCTAAAGCACAAGTTAGTAATGCAGTTAGGATATTTTTAAAAGTTCTATCCACACTGGTTGTGGAAAATGCTGACAAAGGTGTAAATTTCTCAATCCATGCCCAGATTATCTTGTCCTTCTCCTGCTCTATGGTGAGAAGTGGTGGGGGGAAAAAACACTTTTTCATTACACAGGAAATGTAAAATCTCTCGAGAGGTGGAGTGGTCATCCTTTTATAATGCATTTACAGCTTGATTTCAAATTAAGTGAGTAAACCAAGTAATCAAAGACAACCTGTTTCATGGCTAGACTTAATTTAAAACTGATGTGCATAATTATTCTGATTGGTAGAAACCACTCATTCTCTCTGAAATCTTAATGTAAAAGATGAGAAGAAGTGGGAGAGTAAAGGTTAGCTCAATATACTTCTGGAAGAATTCTGTGCCAAAAAATCAAAAATTCTTCATACAATATTTTAAATTCTGCACGTTTTATTTATCCAAAATAACACAATATAATCACACGAGTGTCAATTATTTTGGTAATTTATTTCAAAATATGTGTCAGCAAGTATGTCTGTAACAATGCAGATCATAAAAAAGATTGTCAGAAGTAGAGAGTTAAAGAAACTCCTGCGCCCACATGAATCCTCCCTGCAGTATCAAAGTATAAGTTGCCCTAAGGTAGGAGAGATGGAGAGGAAGGTAGAGAGCAGATTACTCAGTTGAGAGAATGCATTAGTTTAGTGGGGTCTGTCCCCAGTATCTTCCCAGGGAGAAGCTCCCTGCTTCTCTGAGGGTGAACTGACCCCAAGAACTACTTAGTGCTTCTAGCCCCCCACCTTTCTTCACCTCCCCGTCCCTCAGGATCCTTGCCCCAGGGACTGTTTCCCTATAGCTGCTCCTCCCACACTCACTGCCCCTTCCCTCAGGGCACAGCCCTATGCCCTTACTTCTCCCTTCCCCAGGAGATTCACTCCCCTTTTCCACCCCAGTACGACCAGGGGCCCTGTGCTCCCTCTTCTCCTCCCCACCACCACTGGGGCCCCTTTTCTTCTCCCCCCATCACCACCGGGGCCTCTGTGCTCCCCCCATCCACTCCTACCACAGGGTAACCTATGCTCCAACCACCACTGGAGACCCTGTGCTCCCACCCTACCTGACCCCCTTCCTTGCCTGCCCCACTCCCAGAGGTCCTAGTGCAGTGAAAGAAACTGACCATGGGAGCTGCAGGAGGGGCCTACCTGGGGTAGGCCCAGCGAGCAGACCTCCAGTGTGAAACTCAAGGGGGTGCAGGGCAGGTGCCCCCCCCCCCGCTCTCCCTAAATGGTGCCCCTGGACAAGGCTCCCTTTAGCTTCTCCATAGCTACTTCTGTCAGCCCCATGCCCCTGCAGAGCAGGCCCAGTGGTGGGGTCAGAGTGCGCACACACACTGGGGCTACCTTCCAGTGGAGAGTGCAGGCCACTGGCTGCATGGAAGTGGGGAATCGCCCTACAGCCGCTCCCCCCAGGGCATGGACTCAGTGGCGAGGCTGCTTCCAAACCTGATGCAGCGCAAGGGCCAGGCCTGCCCCACACCTGCCCCAGAAACACCCCGGGGCTCTGTCCCTCTACTCTGCGTGCACTGTGATCGCAAGCCAGAGGGACAGAGTCACGAACACCCAGCTTCTCCCCCCCGGGTGATGATTTACCTCTCTCTTGGCTGCTCCCAACACCCAAACTGATGTTCTCGATCGGGACCGCTGCTGGGGAGGGGCGTGTGACCTCTCTTATGGCTTCCCTTTGCTTTCCTGTGCGAATCTATTATCCTGTGGGGAAACCAAAAAAAAAAAAAAAAAAAAAAACTGCAGGGGACATAAATTCTGCACATGTGGAGTGATACAGAATTTCCCCAGGAGTATCAGTAATATTAGTCATCTAATAAGTATGTGCTGTAGTAAGATAGGCTAGCTGTGAAGGATTCAAAATATTGTAAAATTCGTATCCTGTCTTTATTTTCCCCTCATTTCCATTCAACAGTCTTTGGCTGAATTACTTCCTATATCAATTTCTACTGAAGAAGTCAAAAGGTTCCTAGGAATAACGTACTTTTCTATTTCTGTTCTGCTAGGGTTACCATACGTCCTCTTTTTCCCGGACATGTCCGGCTTTTCGGCAGTCAAACCCCCGTCCGGGGGGAATTGCCAAAAAGCCGAACATGTCCGGGAAAA